>NC_092803.1:80729416-81034416 GCF_040954645.1 Diabrotica undecimpunctata | reverse complement strand
ATAATACAATATGTTAAATGAAAATGATAATTACATGCCAATTACTGCGAACAAAACAAAATTACACATTTTAACTATATTAATCCAAATGGTTCATTTCCTGTTCTAGCACTCGAACGAGTACGACGTGTGCCAAGTACAATTAAAATCCAGTTTGCCTTATCGGTAGTAATTAGTGTTTAATTTAGATTTAATAGTGTAATTTCGAAAAGTGATTTCTGGACAAGTTTTGTACGTATTGCTTTTGTTATATTATTAAATCATATAAATTATATTTAATTTATACAAAGTGCATACCAGAGACTGGTTTTCCAGTCTGCTGGTTCTTGCTGGCCATCCAATTCAATGGATTTTAATACAAATTTGGATAGCAAAATTAGTTAAAGAAGAGAAATAAAACGAGGTTACTGTCTGTATTTACATGGACAGTACAAATATAAACAATACTCCTACAGTTTCTACCTTAACAATGGCCCTTCAAACTGCTACAAACAACATTCCAGCAACTACACCTCTTTCATACGTAACCGCTGCAAAATCTACACCGAAACCATCTTTTCCAAAAAAAGAACAGGCGATAGTTCTTCACGCAGAAGAAAACCTTAAACTTCTAGACTATGTTAAAGCCATTGGTGACATCATCGGACCAAAAAATATTTCCTTTGCATCCAGAATATCTAACAATAGGATCTGCATATATCTAGTGAACTCAAATCTCGTTGATCAACTTCTGAAATCCCATCCAACCGTTCAAATCGGACGCCTTACTTTAAGTATTCGTAAACTTGTCTCCCCAACAAAAAGAATATTAATTTCGAACATCTCTCCTTACATTCCCCATGAACTGGCCGAAAATGCAGTGAAAAGTCTTGGTTTCCAAATAGCCTCCCCCGTGTCCTTTCTTAAAGCGGGCATTCCAGGTGATGAATACTCCCACATACTTAGCTTCCGCCGTCAAGTATATATTTTTCCTCCCTCTGATAATTTTGAGCTTCACACCTCCTTGTTAATTCCTTTTAAAGGCAATGATAATAGAATTTTTCTGTCTACGGACAAAATGGAATGTTTCTTATGCAAACAGTCGGGACATGTTGCTTCTAATTGTCCCAATACTTCATCTGACAACTTATCATCTGAAAATCCTACTGTTTCCCATGTCCTCCCAAATCCCCCCACGAATCAACGTCACAGCAACAGAATACACAATTTCCATCTCACTCTGAATCATCTCCCTTCCAAACAAATCTATTTTATTTGTCTTCTTTCCCAGAGAATTGCGAAAATGATACAATATCTGAAAAGTCAGATAAACTATGTTTAAGTTCTCATCTTTCACAGAAAAGGCCACGCTCATCTGTATCATCTATAAGCGATAAGACCCTTCAATCTGGGGAAAACCCTGCAACAGAACAAACTATGTTTCCTCCCAAACAAACAGTTCCTAGTTCTCCTAGCACCTCCAACACAAAAAAGAAACGAAAACGTAGTTCTTCTCTCGACCCCAGTCTATCCACTGACTCCAAGCAAGCAATACACGAAGCCTATAAACAAAACCCAGAAGCTTTTGCAGTTCCTCCTGATAATATAATTGCCTTTATCAAGAACGCTTACGGCAGCTGTGACCCTGTCTCAGAAGCACTTAAATTAATATTCTTAAAAAATCTCCATCCAGACACACATCTCAAACTGTTAGAGTTGTATAATAAGATCTGGTCTCAAAACCAGTTCCCAACGTTATGGCGACAAGCGACTACAATTCCTATTAAAAAGAATGACTCATCTCCAAATCTTCTAAAATCATATAGACCAATTTCTCTCACTTGTTCACTATGTAAACTGTTAGAAAAGATGGTCAATAAACGCTTACTATGGTATCTAGAAAGAAATAATATCCTTGACCCATTCCAAACAGGTTTCAGATCAAATCGAAGTACAATGGATAACCTGGTCACACTACATACTGACATTGTTAATGCATTTTCGAATAGAAGCGAAGTCATAGCAGTAACTTTAGATATCCAAAGTGCCTTCGACACTGTACAAAGACCTCTAATTCTAAGAAAATTAACGGAATATAATTTAACTGGTAACATTTATTTATTTTTAAAAAAATTTTTAACAAGTCGATATTTTAGAGTATTAACAAATGGAAAAATATCAAAACCACACGCTTTGGACAACGGTTTGCCTCAGGGCTCAGTCTTAAGCACTACCTTATTTTTACTTAGCATGAATGACTTTTCCTCATATATAGAACCACCAGTCAGGTACTCGATATATGCTGATGATATTATATTATACTGCCGAGGCAGAGTCACAGCTACCACCAGCACTTTGCTACAAAACACAATAAACAAAATAGGCACCTGGTCTACGCGTGCTGGATTTGTGTTTTCAGCTCCTAAATCCAAAGTAATTCACTTTACCAAAAAGCATAGACCTAATCCACCCTCTATAACTCTAAACGGACTTCGTTTACAAACAGTTAATTATTTGACACTTCTTGGTATCACCTTTGATAAAAAGCTTATCTGGAGACAGCATATTCAGAAACTTAAAGGAAACTGTACCCAAAGAATCAATTTACTTAAATCTCTTGCTAGCTTTTCTTGGGGAGCTGACGAAGAATCTCTTCTTAAAATATATAGAGCGTTAATTCGCTCTAAGCTAGATTATGGCAGTATTCTTTATATGACATCTAGTAGCTCCCTACTAAAGTCTCTAAACACGATTCAAAATACATCCCTACGACTATGCCTCGGTGTTTTCAAATCAAGCCCCGCCGAAAGTCTGTGCGTTGAATCTTCAGAGCCACCACTCCATCTAAGAAGGCAGCAGCTTCTACTTTCATACTTTGTAAGAATATCAGCAAACCCAAGTAACCCGGTAATAAATCTAATCAATCCCATAGAACCTCCCCCAGTAAACGCTTCCAATCAGTCTATCACATTACCACAAATATTATCTCCTTTATTAGATTCCATCAACCTCTCCAATACTACTTCTATTTATACCTCCAAGACAGCTCCATGGATGCACAATCTTCCAATATTCAATACTGATTTATGCAGATTCGACAAAACAGAAACCCCAAACTTAATCCTTAGAAAATCCTTCCAAAACATCCTTAACTTAACACAATTTGATGAAATTTTATACACCGATGCATCCAAGAATGAAGACTGTTGTGGCTCTGCTGTGTCCACACTGACGACGACAATAAGCTCTGTGCGATTGCCTAAAAGTTTAGTATCTATACCGCAGAATTATATGGAATACTCCAAGTATTAAAGACTTCCATCCGTCCTACTTCAAATGAAAGCATAAAAATCGCCATTTGCACTGATTCTCTTTCCTCGATTTATTCAATAAGATGCATTTTCTCGAAAAACCCACTAGTCCAGGAAATCCACACTATCTGTAACCAACTATATTCTGCTAACATAAAAGTCGTAATGATCTGGACTCCATCTCATGTTGGTATATTGGGAAACGAAAAAGCAGACCAAGCCGCTAAAGCAGCATGTTCTTCTGACATAGCCTTCCAAGAGATCCAAATCCATACGGATCTTAAAATATTGGTAAAACAAAAAATCCTCAGCTCATGGGCGGACCTGTGGAGTAAAACAAAAACTAAGCTGCATGAAGTTCAGCCCAACTTATCTCGCGTCAATATCTCCTCTATGAACAGGAAAGAAAAATCAGTTATTCACCGACTACGAATAGGGCATACACGTCTCACACATGAATACCTTATGGCATCAGAAAACCCTCCAGTATGCCACTACTGTAATAACGTCCTTTCCATCAAACACGTGATAGTGGACTGCTGCCAGTATGACTCTTCCAGAAACAAGCACAACCTAAAAGGAAATCTAAAAGACATTCTCAGTGTTCCAAACCGTTTTGACAGTGTTCTTAGATTTTTAAAAGAAACAAGTTTATTTCAGCTAATATAAACAGTGCATAGTGATAAGCTTTATTGTTTCTAACCTTTCTATAAAAAAAAAAAAATGTTCATATTAAATTCTTGTACCTATACCTATATAAAATATGTGTAATGTTGTAAACTACTGTACCCGTGTCAATGACCATAAGCTGTCGAGACACGTTAATTTTAAATTAAAAAAAAAAAAAAAAATCCAAATGGCACTACTACTTGTTTTGTTTAGTAATATGCAACGTAAGCGATGAAACAAATAAAAAGGAAAATTATTTCATCTCTTATTTCGTAAATAATTTTGGTTAAATGTAAAACTTGAGAATATCAACTTCAAATATTCTTTTTTGTCTCGTATGTGTATGCCCCGACTTCCCTCTAGATGTCTCCCATTATCTGATTGCCGGAAACCCTATCTGAATGTAAATGCCCCACGCACACCCCTCGATTCGCCCCCGATAAGCCCATGCATAATTTACCCGATTTGTTTTACACCGACATAAAAGCAAATATCTGTTTACTTTTGAAGGACGTGGATGGCATATTTTTTGTTCCGTATATTTTTAAGGATAAACGGGAGGTTGGGAAACAACCGGCGACAGACAGCTAACTGGAATGCCTCTTGGGACATTAGATATGTAGATGGATTTTCTGTGTTCTCGTCATCTTTTTTAGAACGGATCGTTGCGGGAGGTTAAGGAAAATATTACAATTTGTTACTGTGACGTTTATATTGATTTTATCTTTAAGAAACATAGCTACACTGTCATAAACTACGCAGTTGACGGGGATTAAAGAAAATAATTACGAAAATCATGAAAGTTAAAGGAAAAAAATTCAAAAAGGTCAAAATGAAAAACAATTAAGATATTAAAGAAAAAATAATATTTAAAATGCAAACTGGGTAAATTTAAAATAATCAAAATAAAAAATGAAGATTAAATAGAAATCACTCCAATTAAATTGCAAAGATAAAGCACAAATACTATACAAGTTTATATTAATAAAATAGAAAAACCAAGAAAAATGGATCAAATAATGGGGAAAAATAAAATTCCCAACAACTGAAAATAATACTAATATACATAATATACATTTTTACCACAACAATTATGTAAAACACTAGGTGGCCAAAGTAACTCAGAGGTGAGTGTATCGGCCTTTAGTGCCGAATGATGCGTTCGATTCCGACTACAAAATCAAAAAGCATTGCCAAATTGGCCGCTCCAAAGACCATGAGAAACCATAAAGTCGTATCTAGTACAGCTAAAAGCTGTAAGGTAGCCCAGTCTGGATAAAAAAAAGATCGAAAAATTTTTCGCAGATATCTGAAGCTTTTAAGACATAGGTGGGGGTAACTAGATGAGGAATAGATGAAAAAGTACTCGTATTTTTACCTTGCGTTTTTTTAAACAATAATTTATGGTCACAATTTCATTTTTGTCTATAAGTTTTTTCCCTTATATTTTACATAAACAATATTTATATCTTTTTTTATATCAAGAATATTTTTATTTTTCCGTTTTTTAAATTAAAATTGATAATTAATTTACGGAGATATTTACAAAAAAGCAGTTTTTTGCACTAATTTGTAAATTTTATTAATTTTTTATTAACAAAATAAAATGTTATTAATGCATTTGAACATCGAGGAATTTCCGTCTTTTAAATTTGGGCAAAATTTCCCCCCGATCGGTCAAATAGTTTAAAAGTTATTTAATTTATTTATCCCTGAGGCTAAATATTTAAACTATTGAACTTGCTCTATTAATGATTCTAGACACATTTAACAAATTTCATGCGATTTTTTAAGACTTGAACTATCTCAGAAATTAAATACATATTGCTTTTCATCGAAATTATTTACAAAGTAAACGTTTGAAAAAGGGGTATGTTTTTTAATTGTAAACAATTGTAATAACTTTTATATTTTTCAAGCTACAGACTTGTACGTACAACCATCGGATAGCTGGTAAAAAAACTCACATTTAAAAAAAACCTTCTATGACCAATAGGAACGAAGTTAGATTATTTGTTTAAAAATCATATCTTCATTGTTTATAAACATTAAGAAGTAAAATTTGCACAAATTTTGAATGAAAATCTAAACTTACTTTTATAAACATGCCATTACTTTTTACTTTTATTATTCACTCGCATTATCCTTTTTTATATGTATATATATAAATATATGTGTGTGTATATATACAGTGTGTCACATTTAAGATAAAGACAGCCCTATATTTCGGCTATCGAAATAAATACAGATTTGAAGTGATGCACATGCAAAAAGTTCACATTTTTTAAAAAACTACTAAAATTTAAATTTTAAGTGCTGTCTACTATTATGTTGTACAAACAGAGTCAATTTTCGATATTTTGCTTCGCGTTGGAGATATCGGAAAAAGTTTGAAAAAGTTGTTTATATTATTCTAACCCCACATACCAAATTTCATGACAAAATTCGTACTTTTAGTTTTTTATTTTGGTCAATACCTACCCAAAATTATTTTTATATTCGTTAAACTAGTGTATCATGCGTGTCAAAATAATTTGACACGTGTGCAATCATTAATGTCAGTCAGATTAAACTTTCAGTTTATTACATTTTGGTTTATTAGGTATTAAGTTTATTTTAGTGATCTCCGAATTAAAATTCGATTAATTTTAAACGAAAAAATAGATATAATCCGATTTTTTGGAGATACTGCTCGTAGTAGAAAAGAACTTGCTGCAGAGACATCCGCAACGTGCTCCCATTACACATAAAAAAAGCACCTGCTATAAATGCGCTTGCTGGCGGAAAATCGAGCAAATTTAAGCATGAGTCTTCGAGATTTATCATTTTAGCTGAATATTAGTAAGGATAAAATCAGAAGTCGTTTCATACCTTACAAAATGAAGCTCTATAAAACAAAGCTCTTACATACGTTAAAAAAAGGTGATGAGAATATAAGATTAGATTATTTATATTAGGCTCAAGGTAATTTTTTAAATGACAGGCATTTTCTGAATAAGATTATGTTTACAGATGAGACTACATTTACCACTAATGGGATTGTGTCATCTCATAATTGTAGATACTGTGCCAGAGATAATTCCCACTGGGTTATAAACTGTAAAGACCAATATTCTCAGAAAGTCAATGTCTGCTGTGAGATTTTGTGCAAATAATAGGTCCTTTTTTCTTTAATGAATTATTAAATGCTGGTGCTCTAGTTAACTTTTTCGATGAGGAATTATGAGATGCTATAGAAAATCTTCCTCTCAATGTGCGACAAATTATGTATTTCCGGCTAGATGATGATTTATTTACAATTTAATGATTTTTCGTTAATGGTTAAATCAAAAATATCCTATGAGCTGAATAAAAAAGAAACAGTCCTTTTGAACCCTAGCTTCCGAGGTCCTCTGACATTACACCACTCGATTTTTATTTTTGGGGAATGATAATAATAAAGTTTATAAAAGTCCAGAAATTGAGTTAAACTTTGTGTCAGAATAAGACAAGTGTGTCAAGCAATCACCCTTATAGAGCTAGACGAGTAACCAAACAAAGTCATAAAAGAATTGAAAAATGTATAGGAATAAATTGAGGACCAGTCGAGCGAGATTACATTTGATAAATTGTTATTTGTACTATGAAAATCATTGTTTTAATTATTTTATTAAAATAAATCAGTAAACTATAAAAATTATTGTTTTTTTTTAAATAGTATTATTTATTTTACTGAAGAATTTAAATCACATAATTTACACTACTAAATTTACAGATTTTTCTTTACATGACAAACTAGTTTATAGGATATCGACCAAAATAATGAAAAAAACTAAAAAAAACTAAAAGTGCTAATTTTGTCATGAAAATTGATACGTGAGGTTAAAATACGTATGGTATACGTACTTTGGTGCGTATTTGGAACAACTTTTTCAAATAACTTTTTTTGATTTCCTTAACGCGAAACAAAACATTGTTCTGAAGCTACTTTGTTGTGGCATGTTTAAGTAATTACTATTTAAATGGGAATAAGCCACAATTAAAGGTTAAAGTACGTTTATTGACGTTTCAATTTTAATTTCCACTTCGGAAATTGAAACGTCAATAAACGTACTTTAACCTTTAATTGTGGCTTATTCCCATTTAAATAGTAATTAGCGAAACAAAATTTTTAAAATTTACCCTGTTTGTTGATTCGCAGTATGTGGAAGTTTAATTTTTATGTTTAAATTTAGTTGTACATAGTTTGAAACAAAAAATTTGTTGAGACGATTAGGCGTTTCTAGACTTTTGTTTTATCTTTTTCTGAAGATATTCCAGATTACATAAAATCGAAAGTATTGTATACGGTTAAACTGATATTAAAGTGCAAATATTAATAAAAGTACAATATACATATTAAAATGCGGCCAAATTGGTCGTTACAACCAATATCGGTTGGTATTAAAAAATACCAACGCGATAATTGATATCAGAAAAATGGTAAATCTGGCAACGTTACAAACATCCAATTTCACATCTTCATATGGCAAAATTGGTGTATTCCTGTTTATGGACAGTTTGAACGATCCATTTAAGATTAGGCGTTTCCACACTTTTTACCGGACGTAACACCCAATGAAGTTCGAAGGTCAGTGCAAGAAATGAAAAACAATAAGTCTCCCGGAGGCGATGAAATAGTGGCAGATGCCTCGAAAGTGGCTGGAAAAAGATTATGGCACGTCCTTGCCAAACTATTCACTAGATGTTTGCAGGAAGCAATAACACCAACCCAGCGGTATAACGCAGAAATGATCATACTTCATAAAAAAGGGGATGCTACCGACCTCAGGAATTACAGGCCCATAAGTCTACTTTCACATATTTATAAACTATTTACAAAAAAAATTACGAAATGACTAGAAAATAAATTGGAATTTTATCAGCCCATAGAACAGGCGGGTTTTAGAAAAGGCTATGGAACAAACGATCACCTACTGGTAATAAAAAATCTTATAGAAAAATGCACTGAATATAATAAACCACTAGCTTTAATATTTGTCGACTATGAGAAGGCATTCGACACCGTAAATCAACAAAAAATATTGGAAGCCTTGACAGAATGCCGAATTGACTATCGGTATATAAATATAATTAAACACATATACCAAAACGCAACAGCCAGTGTTAGAGTGGGTGATCGTCAAACCCAGAAATTCCCGATACAACATGGAGTACCAGGGGGACACCATATCGCCGAAACTGTTCACTACGCTTTTGGAATATATATTTAAAAGGGCAAAACTGACCGACAAGGGCATAAACATAAACGGAGAAAAGCTTAGCCCTCTAAGGTTTGCAGATGATATTGTACTAATAGCTGATAGGATAGATGAGGCCAAAGAACTTTTAAATCAACTCTACCTTTCTTCGCTAGAAGGAGGATTAAAAATAAATATATCTAAAACCCAGATGATGACAAATCTTGTAGTCAGCGAAGATATATGCGTAGGAACAAGATCCATAGACCAGGTAATGGCCTATAAATACCTAGGTCATGAAATTCGCATAGGAAAAGATAACCAAACCGTTGAGCTTCTCCGTCGTATAAGACTGACTTGGGCAGCCTTCAGTAAACTAAACCATATTTTCAAATCGTCTGATATACCAATATGCCTTAAAAGACAAACGTTTAATCAGTGTGTTTTGTTAGTGTTAACTTACGGTGCGAAAACGTTGACCATGACAAGGAGAACAGTTCAAAAGATCCGTGTGTGTCAAAGGGCGATGGAGCGTGCTATGTTGGGCGTTTCACTACGAGATAAGATCCCAAATCGCCAGCTACGACAAAGAACAGGAGTGGCTGATGCAGTAGAGAGAGTAGCAACACTGAAATGGAACTGGGCAGGTCACGTGGCTCCAATGACAAATAATAGATGAACAAAGCGGATACTGGAATGAAGACCAAGAGATGATGCCTACCGAAGCAGAGGTCGTCCACCAACACGTTGGACTTACGATCTAAAACGTTATCATAGGAATTGGATGCAACAGGCACAAGATCGAAATAGATGGAAAATTATGAGGGAGATCTATGTCCAGCAGTGGATAAGCGAAGATTGAATGATGTTTCCACACTTTTAGTCCACTCTATCCACACAACCAAAGTTATATGGAATCATTTGGTATTTCTTATAATTTCAAGCGAGTTTAAAAAAAACCAACAAACGAATTAAAAGAATATTTATTTTAAAGCAATTTAATCACCAATACATAAAAATTAAAGAAAACGGTAAACTCTTAAAATAATTAATTGAAACCACTTATTTTAAAGGTAATAACATAAAAAAATTTAATGTGAAACGATTAATGTTTAAATTGTTTTATTTGTTTGTGGTTTTTTTAGAGTCAGTGTAACCACCTCTAACCCTTATGCAAGCTTTAATTTGCATGGACATGCTCCTACACTAATTGTCACTATTTTGTTGTGGCAGGTTGTTCCATTCTTCAAGAGCAGCTTGTACTAACTGTGCAGTGTTTTGTAAATTCTCCTGGTGAGCTCTAATTCTTCTTTTAAGCATATCCCACAATTGTTCTATAGGGTTAAGGTCGGGTGAGCAACCAGGTCACTCCAGAACAGTGATATATTCTGCTTCAAGGAAGTCTATAATCACTCTGCTATTTTATGGAGGAGCATTATTATGCATAAAAATTAAATTTTCACTCATTGCACCTCTCCAGAACCTAACTACAGGTTCTAGAACTAAATTAACATACCTATGAGCTGTTAAAGTTGGTTGGATGAAAATTAAAAAAGTTTTTCTACTGATCATAATGCCTCCAAAGAACATGACACTTTCTACTTTACATCTGTGAACAGATTCTGGTAATTTCCTCTGGTTGTTCCATCTAGTAATTCTGGTTACGACTGAAAATAGCATTTTTTGAAAATTTCTAATGGTTCAGTTTTGGTGTTAAAGACAGCAATTTAAGAGATCAATATTGTGCTGTCTGAATAACTCGGGACCCGTAACTGTCTACTGCTGCACATTTCTTGGGTATGAAGTATTCTTCTTATCATTTCAACTGAAATACTTACACCTATAGTTTCCAAAAGTTGACTTTGCAGCTGTGGGTGAGAAATTGTTGGATCTCTTCTAGCTAATTGGCCAATACAATGATCGTGGCGAGCCATTGTTACCTTTTGGCCACTTCGTCTTAGTCTATTCTTAAGCGTTAATAATTCCTGTTACCTAACATAAGTTTTTGAGATCCTGTGGTATAACATCCTGTGGTACGCCAACCACTGCCGCTATGTCTCTGTGAGACATTCCTTGTTCCACAAGACCAATTATCTTTCCCCTTTGCACTTACGGTAACCCCACATGAGGCATATTTTCATTCTTGAACGCAAAAGTAAGTTTATTTATTTTTGTTTAATATAAAGCTAAAGCAAATAGTCTACAACGTACCAAGCTGTGTTATCTGATTGTTTTATCAGTTTGTTAATTTTTAATAAAAACCTTTTTTTCTCGCAACAATATCAAGTTTTTCAAAAGAAATAAATATTGGTTTGAAATACATGGTGATTCCATATAAGTTTGGTTGTGTGTATTCTCACTACTGTTGTCTTATGTCTTATAATGACTTTATGAGCAGTATCTTAAAATCGTCTTTTGTTAAGTCTGTTGATTTTTATTACTGATACGCATATGGACGTTGAATGAGTGGTTTAATTGGAATTTTAAAATTCCAATAAAGAGAAGATTTGGTTTAGAGAAGCAAAAATATTAGTTTTTATTTAAGAAAATGCTATCTCATGCAGCTCAAGCACAACATGTAAAATCAGTTAAAGCACGATCAGTTAATAGCTTTATTTGATTTCTGACTGTTGTCATATTACAAAAATGTCAATTGGTTAACCCGATATCTGGTAACACCAAAAATAGATGTCGTTAAATTATTTTACTGAGTACATAATCTTTTATAACACTTAATAACACTCTGTGGTACAAGCAAACCGGAAGGAGCCAGGTGGAAGCGGTTTTTGGATTGGTTGCCTAGAAGGAACATTGCCAGTCAAGAAACACTATTTGATACTAACTTCACTAATGAAGATCTCAAAATTTAGTCAATCATATGTAAAGAACTATTTAACTGTAAGACATTTCATTGATTTAATAAAAAAACTTTTACATATAAAGTGCCTAAGACTAAAAAATTATAAATATATGCCCTGTACAGTTGTATAGCCAGTTTTATAAAATCTACATCTTCCTTTACGGGTATAAAGTGGCTAGTGACCTAACGCATCTATTCTGGTAGCATCATCAGTTCACAGCAAGACAATGGCGAATTAGGTTATCTGTATTTCCCGTACTTAACGGACAGTCTCGCTTTATTTTGATCTTGCCAGTGTTGGACAAAAACCTAGCTAGATCAATTCTAAACTTCTTGAGAGGCGTAAAGTTTAAATGATTGACTTTACTGTAATTTTAATATAATATCCATGCATTTATAATACAGACTTTTAAGAGCCAGGTAACTATTGGAAAATATCATCTTTTACTACGACTTGGACTTCTGTAACGACCCAATTAAAAGTTTATTTTATCCACTTCACCCATGTGTTTATTGTATTGAGTGATTAGATTTCGGCATGGCACATTTTCTATTATGTAATTTAGAATATGTTTGTACATGGTTGACTGTCTCAATTCGACAACCAGTACTAGCCAGAAGTATAAACTTGTTATCTGCCCATTTGGCAACTATAATATTATTTTGTTCATCATTTGAGCTAATGGTGTCCAAGCTAAGGATGTTATACTTCTTCTTCAAGTAATGAAATAATCTTAAACTGGAAAACCAATTGTCACAAAAAATCATTGAATTCTGGGGGTATCTAATGTTTTACATAGTGCAATCACTGAAGATGCACCGACACCCAAGGATTGTTCTTCTTAGGAAATCTGATTAATAGTTCCTTGAAGTTGTGAAAACAGCAAAGCTCCTTGGTAAGAAATGAAATCGGCAATATATCCTGAAACACCTGCCCTTACAAAAAACTTGTAACCCTATTTATAAGGTTCACTTTGCATGTATTATCGTAAATTGCCACTGTACACCTTTGTATGCAACCATTGCCTCATATATGAACTATTTTTTTCAAACTGATACTTATAACAATTTTGAAGTAGCGGTCTTTCGTTTCTAAAGTTACTTTTAAATTATCATTGAAATGGATCAGTGCTCTCAGTTTTTGAATTTTTTTTTTTTTGGACATAACATCAGCAACAAGATGAATTCTTAAAAAATTGTCCCAATAATTTTTAATTGTTGGCAGCTTTAATACTCCCATAAAAATTAAAATAAAAAAAAAGTCTGTTATCTCGAAACTGTTTGTGTAGACACTTACACCTTTTTTTGCAATCTGTATAAATTCGTCTGGTATACAATATTCTTAAGTGAAAAAAACCTCGTAAAATACTTAAGAGGCAAGGCTACTTCTACTGCATTATTGTCTATGGTTGGATTTTTGAATGAAATGGTTTTTATGTCACTTTCAGACTAGTTTTAATATACTGACTCCACCACTTTTTTACGTTTTCTTTACGAATCTTCATGCTCGTCTTCTTCATTCGTTTAATTAGCTTCTTCTTCAGTTAACAGTTTATGATTATGAGGCTTATCATCTTCATCTGAGTCTGCGGCAATTTTATTTATATTGATTTTTTTAATGTCTTCATCATGCTCCTTTATATATCCTATCTGGGAATTACACTGTCTAGCTATGGAGACCTAAACGAAGAAGTGAGAGATCAAGTACAAAACGCAAATAGACTGGCACGATACCTTAATAACACTATATGGCGAAAAAGACACATAAAAACTGAGATGAAGTCAAAAATTTATAAAGCCAGTGTAAGACCAATAATGACATACGCCTCAGAAACAAGACCCAACACAGCCACAATGCATAGGCTACTGGAAACAGCAGAGATGAGAGTACTGAGAAGAATTACAGGAAATACGCTGAGAGATCGAAAGAGAAGTGAAGACGTTAGACGAAAATGTTACGTACAGTTTATAAATGAATGGACACAAAATAGAAAAAAAGAATGAAATAACTACATAAGCAGAATGAAGGAGACCCGTGTCGTCAAAATAACAAGAGATAAGTCACCGATCGGCAGAAGAAGTATCGGACGACTGCGCAAAAGATGGAGTGACAACCTTCCGTAGACATATTAATCCGCCAATGAACAAGCAGAATTGCTTATAATGAGGAAGAAGAGGAATAAGAGGATACTCCTTTGTGTCAGACAAATCGGAGACATAAGGGTCGACAGGAACAATACACGACATTTTTATCTTTCCTCCATAAAAGGAGGTAGTCAATATTTCATTTAAATTTTCCATGGTGAAATCTTAGACTAAACAAAACTCGATTATTTAACTGACAATGTTGCCTGAAAGCTATTTAATTTTTATTTAACAACATAATATGATTAGTTACCGTTCACAGCAAAACATAGCACAGAATTCACTAAAATAACCTTTGTTTATATCCGAAGTAAAAATCTAACCTCAGAAGACTCCTAACAAACGTTTGGGAATATAAATTATGACACACCCACTTACATGTAGACCTCTACTGGTATCCAATGTACTCAAATTATATTTTTCAAATATCTCTATTGAATGTTAGAGTCGCCACCACTTTTGTATAGCACGACTTTGACAGTATTCTAAACAGACGCTCTTCCTGTTTTCACTTATGATTAGTAAATATGGATACTTAGATTAGATTAGGTTTAGTGGCTGCTTATATATAGTCCGTCTAGAAAGTATCTGGAAAAAAGAAAGCAGAATTATAATTTTACGGTATTTATTTTTATCACTTGAAATCTAAAATTTCAACAAATAATTCATTCGTTTACTTATGCAACCTCCATTTAAATCTAAACACTTAACTAAACGTCCAGGTACACCCGAAACTAGGTCAAGGCCATAGTTTTCGGTAATGGTGTTCCAGGCCTGTAAAACTGACCGAATCGAACCTTCTTTATCTCGTGGCGCTGCTCGTTCCACTTCGATTTTCATCAGTCCCCTTATGTTTTCAATTGGGCTAAGATCTGGAAATGCTGCTGGCCATGGAATTGTTGCCAATTCGTGTTGTTGCATCCAAGCTTTTGCATTATCTTGCTGAAAACGCCACCCCTCTGGATATAAAACACGTGCCGTTTCAAGAAGAAAACCATTTAGGATGTCACAATATTTCGCTCTATCAACAGTACCATTAACTATACAGAGATGTGTAGCACCACGCTGAGATATTGCTCTTCAAACCATTATTTTAGTGGGAAATTTGGAAATTTGAACGGTAACATTTTCTCTTGATAGGACTTTTAGATGATTTGCACCAAACTGGAAACAACTTTGATCAGATATAAAGACATTATTAAAATTATCTTCTCGAAAACGTTGACAAAAATCTATTCTTCGTTGCCTTTGCAGAGGTGTCATTGTAGGGATTTCTTTTGGATTCCTTGATATGTAGCCTTGCTTTTTCAGTGACATGCAAATAGTTTCTGGGCATACTTTTATTTTTCGTTGATTTCCAAATCTGTTCACTAATTTTTGAAACCCTAGACGTGGATTTTGTCGTCCTAAAGCCACTAAAGCATTTAAATTGTTTCCGCGAATTTTACGCGTTCTACCCGAAACTGGTCTCTGTCTCATATCTATGCCATTTTTTATCCTCTTTATTGTCTCATACACTGCACTTTTTCCGAGTTCAGTCAATTGCATTAATTTTTTAACGTTTCAGACACCCTTTCTATACAAATATTTCACCACTTTTCTTTTTTCTTCTTGCGACATTATTTCACAAATCTTAAGTCTGTTTACAAACAACAATATTTGACAGATGGTGTTGTCATGCGATTTTGTCCATAACCTACTATCGGCACAACCAACTTGATGCATTACTTTTGTCTTAAAATGTTACAAAAAGGAAATCTATTAAAATTAGGAAAAACATAAAATTCCGGATACTTTCTAGACGGACTATATAATAATACTTATAACAATAGGTAATAATAAAATTCGCAATCACAAAAAGATTAAAATGGCATATAAAAGTTAAAAATCGATTAAAGAAAATAGATTTTGGAAGCGACTTCACCAAATAGAAAGATATTAGTATGAAGTTTAAAACTGATTTTCTCGGTATCTGTAAAAAGTATGCTAAAAGATTCAGCAGACATAATTAAAAATGTGAAAAATTGTATATGCTTGACGGAAATATCTTTGTAACTATACAATTTATTTTGTCCAATAACCAAGCTTTTATTTAAGCTTCACGACTTTTCTGTAATCTCTTTCACTTCGAGGATGAGATGTTAATCTAAAGTTCAATCACTTCTTTCCATTTATGTCTCTAAGTGCACTTAAGGTAAATCAGACATAAGTGAATTGGTGTAAAATTGATAAGTTTCGTCCAGTTTTCTTTCATAGAGAAATCACAGGTAAGATAACGATTTTCTTACTTTTGCCATCTTCATAAAACGGTAGGGAAGGATCGATTTTAAGATAAAAATTTTAGGTAAAGGGTTGAAAGTCCTCATTGAAGTATGCAATTATCTTAAAAAGCTGTTGCTTCGAAAAAGAAGCTTTGGCGTAAAAGCTGCTAAAGAATAAATTAGGTTTTAAAAAAGCTTAAATTTTAAAAAATTTAAAATTTAATCATACATACCTTTATCTAACTTAATTGTAACTACTTACTTAATATTTGTTTTACTTTTTTAAGGATAAGCTTCATTTCATTCGTGATAGGACTCTTTCAATCCTTATACCTAAAAATTTTTATCATTTAATTTATATTTTATTACCGTTTTGTAAACCTGGCATTAGTGAGAAAATTGTCTCAAATATGTGATTTTTTGCAAAAGATAATTGGATTCTTACAAGTATGGTTTCGGGACTCATCAATTTTCCCAATTCCATTTATCTTAAGTACGACTTAAAGGAATAAATGAAAAAGACATAAAAAAACTTCGGAATAATATCTTCTAGTCGAAAAGTAGAAGAGATTAACATCTGTAAACTGTAAGACATGAAATAATTGCAGAATATAGTTAAACACAGTTAAGTGGCACAAAATATTTATAAATTTCTAGTTTTTCTATTGACACCTTGTGAATAGATACGTGCATGAATTTGTATTCCCATAGATCTGTTTTGTATTGTTAGTAATTACTTAATACGCCCTTTACCTAAACAATACCCAACCAAACACTAAATATTTCACAAACCTTCTCAACTTACCCTCATTCGTCAAGTTCTATCGACAGCCTTTAGAGCGAAATTATTTCCGGCAGTGACTAACATTTTCAGCGTAGGAATAAGGGAGGAAGATTGTTAATATTTAATTGTCAACAGGAATGAATTCCTGCTTAGTATTAATAATGAATTATATTCCATTTAGTGAGCTTCCTGCTGCAGGTACACAAACACAACCCTCGGTCGAAGGGAGCGCATACATCGAAGCGGGGATTTTAAGGGGATCGTTAAATAAATAAACGGTAGATAAACAAACGGGGAGGACGTTTTTATGAAAGAATTTAAGGAATTGGTAGTAGACCAGATGACAGAATATGAAACAAACTTGTTTCAGGAATATATATATATATATATATATATATATATATATATATATATATATATATATATATATATATATATATATATATATTGAAAAAGTTGTATTTTATTAATTTTATTTTTATTTATAATAAATGTTGTAATTTTTAAAATCTGTGGTTCGTTGTTTAATTTAATATATACCTCAGCTAGCTCAATTATGTGTTCTAAGCAATCTGTCACTGTGTGACGTCGACTCTGTAGTCTCCTGGTAGAGTTCAAAAAGAAATTAAACCAAAATTTACTTTAGACCTTTGATAAATTAACCCAAATGAAGTACGTTATTTATTAATATTGAACAAATTTAATATAAACAATAAAATTCGTCTGCAACTTGGGTTGCCTTTAAAAATTTACAAAAATAGGAATCGTATAAATCTTAATGTGGTTTAGAGTCGTGACAATAAAAATTTATTACAAAATGTGGAGACTCTATACAAGTACCTAAAAACTAAATAAATATTGCAACTTTATAAAGTGTTTAAATGAACTATAAAGAAAAGAAAATGAACACTTTATTCCGCTGACTTTTAACTTGCATTCAAATATAATCAAAATTTCAAATGATCCCCAAAATTATTATCCAACCTTACTTTAAAACAGTTCTGATTTATTTAAAGAAAACTAACTACTCGCAAAATAATTGGTGAAACTGGAATATCAATCCTCTCTTCGGAAGTTAAGGTACGTACTATTCTATTTTTAATTTAATGATTATTAATATTTTCAATTTTTTTAAGGCCTATCGCAATTATGTTAATTCATGAATTTTAATTTTCTCAATTTAAATGATATTTCTGTACTCCAATAATAATTTATAAGTTAAATTGTTTCTCTTACTCTCTGGAACAAATTCTGGATATCTCTGCTGTGGAAACTGTGGAAAAACTAAAATTCTCTTTAGACGAGTTAAAAAAAACACTCCCGACCTATTCCACAATTTCAGGACTCTCTTTTCAAAATTTCTTGTCGGCCTCTCCCCAAAATCTATTATCCGTTGCTAACAGCAACCAACGTTCTTTTTTCTTTTCGTCTTCTATTTTTTTTTTAAACCATAAAACTGTCCTGTTCTGACACATTTGTCAATCCACATTAATTTCTCATAATCACTTTAATCACATCTAATTTGGGAATTTAAAAAAAAAATGTTCAGATATAAAACTTATTCTATTACAATGCTAATACAATTTATTCTTTTCATCTCCACATCATTGTAATTTCTTATTTAACAAAACCCCTATTAATTTAGCTCCCATAGACTTGCTTGACAGTTTATTTTCTGACGTTTTCAAAATTTCTATGTTTAAATATTTTTTAAGAATTCTTCTTTTTTTTGTTCTTTTTAAGGTTTAGACGATTCACCTATACACTAGGCAACTATACTATTCAGAAATTATTAACACTATACCAGGTAAGTCAAAATTAATTTATTTAACAATTTACTAATCTTTTTCTCTCTTTTATTTCAGAGTCGAACCCACATTGTGATGGCTTTATGAAATTCATGAACAACAAACTCATATAAAAATCCATTTAAGTTGTATCCTTTTTAACATATTGAAATCATTTCAACTTCCCCCCAATTTGGATTTTGTTCAGTGCTAACTATCAGCACTTACTAAATCTAAATTCTTACCGGTAAACTTAAATATTTTATTAATATTAACATAACAATAAACTGACTTTTATTAATAAGCATATCTCTTGAATATTTTTTTTTTATAATTTACTCTATGACAAATACAGAATTCTCCAAACAAAATCTACAAATCTTTCACTAATTATATCAACTTCAGAATCAAATTTCCAAGTACTTTCCCAATTTCTTTACTTCTTTTCCTGTACTATTTATTTCTTGTACTATTTTCGTAGAAATTCTTATAATTGTTCCCCTATATACTATTTCATATACTATTTCAGTATCTTCATTCATTGCCGCATTATTATTTATTCTTTTTATATCCGCATATAATATTCATTTCATCATCTCTACATATAACTCTCTATATTTCATATTTCAATATTTCTTATAATTTTATTTTTCATCTTATTTCCGCATATACTATTTATCATTATAATATTCCCTATTTCCCAATTTCTACAAAATATCGATTTGTCCATAGTACTTTGCTCATTTATTTATACTTGTAACTCCTATAAATCTACTTGAAAATAAATCAACCTTTTATGTTTATATAAATTCATCATTATTCTGTACATCTGTTCCTAATAAATTATTTAATTATCAAATTTATCTCAAGATATGCTTATTTATTAATTATCCTTCTATTTACAAAACTTATATCTTATAATACCAAATTCGTGTCATAATATTGCCTACCCTTGTATGTTTATTCATAATACTTATAAATTCCCTCTATATTAAATATCCCTCTAATTTTATTAGTTTCTGGATGTCTTAGTTCATAACTGTTTACCCCATGTTCAGTACTAATGACATAAGGTCCTTCAAATGGCAAAAGTAATTTTCCACAGAGATTTTCATCCCTTTTAGGCACCTGTAGTGACCTGATAATTACCTTCTCCCCTTTTTTAAAAGTAACTCTTTTCTTTCTCTTCTTATTGATTCTATTTACATAACGATTAGCATTTCTTATTAAATTTTGGTTCACCTTCTTCATTACTTCTTGAATGTCCCCTGTATTACTGATTTCCCAGGGTCTTTCTGGATACTTTCCAGACATTAGGAAATATGGGCATTGTTTGGTGATTCCATGTGGTGTCTCATTTAAAAATCTTTTAACTTGTGGCAAATTTTCCTGCCATAAATAATGTTGTCTAGCACACAAAATTCTTAAGAATTTTACCACCTCTTTGACGTATCTTTCTGCAGGATTAGATGCGGGTCTTGTGATCCTAATGAAATTTAATTGGATTTTCTTTTCTTCACAAACTCTTTTTAATCTTGGACTTTCAAAATATGTGGCATGATCTAAGATAATTGTTTCTGGAGTACCTACTTCCTCTATGTATTTTTCTAGATAGTATTTTACGGTTTTTACATTTGTCCTTTCGCTGGGATATAACTTTACAAATTTTGTATGTATGTCAATCATTATAAAAATATTTTTGCAGCCCTGTTCACTTATGGCTAAATTACTGACAAAATCGATAGCAACTAATTTTAAAGGTCTCTATGCAACTATGGATTTTGCTACATTAACCTTGTGGAAATTCTTCTCCTTTGCTAACTGACAAATGGTACAACTTTTAGTGATGTTTTTCGCCATGGATATATCTTTTCTTGTAAAATAATTTTCCCTAAACAACATCCATAATTTTCTGCTCCCTATATGACCATATTCAGCATGTAGATCTCTCATGATTTCTTCTGCTAATTCTTTGGTTACGACATAAACTTCTATGGTTTCCAACTTCTTACACCATACTCCTTTGATGTTGATTGCTCTCTTCTTTTCTGCTTCTTCCAATCTTCTCTGATCTTCCAAGATTCTTTCTAACGAATACAGCCCTTCTTCATTCTTCATTCTGTTGATTCCAATTTGATATTTTCTTCCTTCACTTCTTTTTTGTGCTTCTCTGCTTAGTACATCTGCTACAATGTTTGACTTGCCTGGAATATGTCTAATTTCGAAGTCATATTCTTGTAACAAAAGGCTTCATCTATGAATTCTGTTATTGGCAAACCTGTTTTTAAACAATGTTGTCAGAGCAGAATGATCCGTTTCCAATACAAAATGTGCTCCTAACAAAAAGAAAATCTTAATTTGGTAACACAGTAGATCACACTTGCCATTTCTAGTTCCGTTGCTGAATATCTTTTTCAAAATCTTTGGTTACCCTAGATACGAAACTTATAGCAACTTCCTTTTCTTCTTGTTGTTGTAACAACACTCCAGCTAATCTCTCACATGATGCATCCGTTCTTAGTATAAACTCCTTATCATACTGCGGATGATACACTTGCAAATTAGTTGTAAAAATTTGTTTTAATTGTAAAAAAGCTGTATTTCTTTCTGGAGTCCATTCCCATTTCTGGTTCTTCTTTAACAGTTCTATTAGTGGCACTTCCATCCTACTTAAGTCTGGAATTAATCGTTTAAAATAATTCAATATTCCTAAGAAACCTCTGAGTGTTTTGAGATTATGTGGTGTGGCAAATTCTTGAATCGTTTGTATCCTTTCTGGATCCATACTGACTCCTTGTGTATTGAGCACATATCCTAGATATTTGACTTCTTTTTGGTAAAAAGAGCATTTTTCCAAATTTAATTTTAAACCTGCTGTTTCTAACTCCTCCATTAATGTTTTTAGATGATCCTGATGTGACAACTCATCTTCAGAAAATACCAAGATGTCGTCTATGTAGTGGAGAATGAACCTTTCATATTTGTTCAGAATGAAATGCAAAGTTCTGACCAGTGCTGCACATGAACTCTGGAGTCCAAATGGTACCACACAGAATTGGTACACAGTACCATCCACCATGAATGCTGTATAACATCTGCTTTCTTTGGCTAATGGAATAAGCCAAAAGCTATGCCGAAGGTCCAACTTTGAAAAGACTTTAGCTTTAGTGATTCTTCCAAAAATACCCTCAACATTCTTTGGACTCTCATATTGTTTTCTCGTATAGCTGTTGATATTACGAGCATCCAGGCATATCCTGATTTCTCCTGATTTTTTTCTTACACATGTGATGGCACTAATATAAAGAGAATTACTTCTTTCTATTATTCCATCCCTCAGCATTTTATCCAGCTCTCGGTACACCTCATTCTTTAATTTGTACGGAATGGGATATGTCATTTTATAATTCTTGATTTCTTTGTTCATTTCCAATTTATGTACATATTGTTTTGCCACACACACCTCTTGATTGAATAACCTCTGATGTTCCTTTAACAAACTTCTTATCTCCATTTCATGTTCCTTTGGCACTAAAATAATTTCTTCTGAACTGTTTACTTGATAAATCTGAAATTCTTCTTTATTCAAAATCTCTTCTTTATTTAATTTACAAAATTTAATAGATTCTTGATCAATTTGTAAAGTTTGATTGACATAGTTAATAATCATTTTATGTTTTTCCATTTCATCATTTCCCAATACTATCTCAAAATTTAAGTGATCTACCACTAACATTTGTATTTCATACATTTTATTTCCCAATTTTACATTACAGATTATAGAACTATTAGTATCATATAATTTTTTATTATTCGCCCCTATTAATGATAATTTATTTGTTTATATCACCATAATATTGTCCTTATTTAAATTATTTACAATGTTTTTGTTGATTAGAGTTACTTCTAAACCTGTATCTAATAATAACTTGTATACTGAATCTTGTATGTACCCTTCAATAAACTTTAAAGTATTAGTGTTATTATTTTTATTTAATTCCCCAGTATCTCTAATAAACTCCCTTGGATGTTCATACTTTGATAAGTAGACAATATTATGCACATAGGAGCGGTCTAAACAAAATTTCTCCCTTCTGCATCAACACTTGCTTCCCCCCTATTCTCCTCTGTTCTAACTACATTCACCTGTCTTCTCTCCTCATTTTCCCCCCTATTATATCTTGGATTCCCTTCTCTGTAAACTTCCCTATTTCTCGTCTCCTGTGGATAATTTCCCTGGTTCTGTCTCCAATTATTGCCTCTGTCATTTCCTTGTCTCCAGTTATTCCCTCTATCATTGTTTGGATTCCCTTGTCTACGTTCCCAGTTATATCTTTCGATATCTCTCCTGACATTGTTCATATTCTCTCCCCTATTTGTAAATTCCCTGCTTCTATTTTGTATCTCAAATTCTCTTTCCCTATAATTATTCCCTCGATTCACATATCCCTGTCTATTTGCTGTGTTATTCCTATATGTCCCTTGCTCTTGTCCATTTCGAATCTGCGTCCCTACACTCCTCTCAATCCTCTGAAGATATCCTGTCAGACTTTCCATCGTCTTTATATTGTGGAGAGCTATTGTTTCCGCCATGTTATGGTTATATTGCCTGGCGATGTATAGGACAATCTCCTCTTCTCGCATAGCCGGTTCTAAGTATTGTGCTGTCTGGAATAACTGCATTGCGTACAGATTGTAGTTGGTACTTTTTTCATAATTGAATTTCCCAAAATACAACCGTTCCCTGAAACTAGCCTGTTGGTTTTCTCCCCAAAAATAGTTAATAAACTTGGCCTTAAATTCCTGCACATTATTTATGGTTTTTCATTATTGCAAAACCATAATAATGGCATGCCCACTAACATGTTTCGAATATTCAATTTCATTTCTATCGGATCCCTTACATTCTTTACCTTATTTTTGATGATATCTACAAATATTCTAGGATGTAAGTGATTCAGGTTTCCGTCAAACTTAATTCCCCCATCATTATAACTCGGCATCACAG
Organism: Diabrotica undecimpunctata; assembly: GCF_040954645.1. Taxonomy (NCBI): domain Eukaryota; kingdom Metazoa; phylum Arthropoda; class Insecta; order Coleoptera; family Chrysomelidae; genus Diabrotica; species Diabrotica undecimpunctata. Next base: position 81,010,393 of record NC_092803.1, on the reverse strand, counting down.
TACTCACTCCCCTTGTTTGTCCTAGATTTGATTCCAAACGCTGAATCTCCTCACTTGCATTTTTAAATTTCTCTTTCAATTCCTCAACTTGTCCCTGTAATACTCTATCTCCCTTTTCCGCCTGATTTGCATGCCTACCAATTTCCAGTTCCAAATTCTGTAATCCCATCTTTATATTGTTTTTGATAATGCTAAGTTTTTCCTCATGATCCTGAGTTTGCCTTTTAACACTTTCTACCTCCCTAACAATCTCTTTATTCTGCTTATTAATTTCTTTGTTTATTTCCCTTGGTAAATTCTCTTGAATGGATGTTCCCAACTCTACAAATCTGCTCCCAATTTCCTGTCCTATTTCCGCTCTAATTATGGCCTTTTCTCTGGATATCTCCTCCTGTACATTCCTCTTAAAATCCTCACTTTCTCCTCTAACCTGTTCTACTTTCTCTTCTAAACCTTGGGTAATGTGTAGCATCTCTTCCCTGACTATCTTCACTTCTTCTTTGATTTCTTCCCTCATTTTAATTAACTCTCCCCTAAGTTCTCCTTTAATATTATTTTCCATTTTGTTCATATCCCCCCTAATATTGTTAATATTACTATCCATTTTGTGCATATCCCCCCTAATATTATGATCCATCTGTTGTAGCATCCGCATTATTTGCCTCATATACATCTGTGTCATCCCTGACTCTCCAACATCTCCTTCCCTGCGTCTCTCCTCCTGCACTCTACTTTCATCCTCACTTTCATCACGTCTATCTCTCACTGTCTCATCCAACTCCTCTCTCAAACTATCTGTTAGACTTCCCTCTCTATCACCTTGCCCTGCTTCTTGTATGCATTGCTCTAAATATACTACAACTTCTCCTGACCTTCCTCTGCTTTCTTCATCTACCTGTATATCCTGTTCCTGTTCTAATACCTGTTCTCTTTTACTCTTTTTCGGTACGACTTCTTTTCCATTTCTTAAAGTCATTCGGTCTGCCATTTTATCCTAATATCTATTTATTCTCAAATTTAACTTTAACTGCCCCAGAATTTCTGCAACACTAATCACACCAATTTATTTTTACTCTAATCTGTGTAATATTAATAAATCTGCTTAAAAACACCCTTATTTCTGTTTTCCGAGAGGCCCCACGTTGTTAGCGTCAATTGAAAATGTTGTATTTTATTAATTTTATTTTTATTTATAATAAATGTTGTAATTTTTAAAATCTGTGGTTCGTTGTTTAATTTAATATATACCTCAGCTAGCTCAATTATGTGTTCTAAGCAATCTGTCACTGTGTGACGTCGACTCTGTAGTCTCCTGGTAGAGTTCAAAAAGAAATTAAACCAAAATTTACTTTAGACCTTTGATAAATTAACCCAAATGAAGCACGTTATTTATTAATACTGAACAAATTTAATATAAACAATAAAATTCGTCTGCAACTTGGGTTGCCTTTAAAAATTTACAAAAATAGGAATCGTATAAATCTTAATGTGGTATTCCGCTGACTTGTAACTTGCATTCAAATATAATCAAAATTTCAAATGATCCCCAAAATTATTATCCAACCTTACTTTAAAACAATTCTGATTTATTTAAAGAAAACTAACTACTCGCAAAATAATTGGTGAAACTGGAATATCAATCCACTCTTCGGAAGTTAAGGTACGTACTATTCTATTTTTAATTTAATGATCATTAATATTTTCAATTTTTTTAAGGCCTATCGCAATTATGTTAATTCATGAATTTTAATTTTCTCAATTTAAATGACATTTCTGTACTCCAATAATAATTTATAAGTTAAATTGTTTCTCTTACTCTTTGGAACAAATTCTGGATATCTCTGCTGTGGAAACTGTGGAAAAACTAAAATTCTCTTTAGACGTGTTAAAAAAAACACTCCCGACCTATTTCACAATTTCAGGACTCTCTTTTCAAAATTTCTTGTCGGCCTCTCCCCAAAATCTATTATCCGTTGCTAACAGCAACCAACGTTCTTTTTTCTTTTCGTCTTCTATTTTTTTTTAAACCATAAAACTGTCCTGTTCTGACACATTTGTCAATCCACATTAATTTCTCATAATCACTTTAATCACATCTAATTTGGGAATTTAAAAAAAAATGTTCAGATATAAAACTTATTCTATTACAATGCTAATACAATTTATTCTTTTCATCTCCACATCATTGTAATTTCTTATTTAACAAAACCCCTATTAATTTAGCTCCCATAGACTTGCTTGACAGTTTATTTTCTGACGTTTTCAAAATTTCTATGTTTAAATATTTTTTAAGAATTCTTCTTTTTTTGTTCTTTTTAAGGTTTAGACGATTCACCTATACACTAGGCAACTATACTATTCAGAAATTATTAACACTATACCAGGTAAGTCAAAATTAATTTATTTAACAATTTACTAATCTTTTTCTCTCTTTTATTTCAGAGTCGAACCCACATTGTGATGGCTTCATGAAATTCATGAACAACAAACTCATATAAAAATCCATTTAAGTTGTATCCTTTTTAACATATTGAAATCATTTCAATATATATATATATATATATATATATATATATATATATATATATATATATATATATATATATATATATATGTTAATATCGCTCAAAAATGTTTTGCATATTATCTATAACGCCACTGAACGTTTCTCATTTGAAATTTTTTGCACTGATGTTTTTTTTGTCTACTAAAATAATGTATTTTATTGCTTGCTTTTTGTTGCTTAAACGTCGCAAAGATTCTCAGTATTCGTATTGCGTTCATCAGTTTTCGAAACCGATATTTGCGTTTTATTCACTTTGTAGTGAACAATATGAATAGACAAGTGATATCTGAGTTCAACAGACTTAGAATCGTTACTTTGATTGAGGAAGGCCACACACAAATCGAAGTTGCTGTCCGGGTTGGAGTTAATCAGAGTGATGTGTCTCGGATTGTGAAAAAATATCGAGAGACGAATTCTGTTAGCGATCGTCCAAAAAGACCCAGAATTACTACCAATGTCCAAGAACGCTTTTTAACATTAACTACCGTAGTATTAAATATATATATATATATATATATATATATATATATATATATATATATATATATATATATATATATATTTATTTATATTTATATATATATATAAATATATATATATATATATATATATATTTATATTTATATATATATATATATATATATAAATATATATATATATATATATATATATAAATATATATATATATATATATATATATATATATATATATATATATATATATATATATATATATATATATTGAAATGATTTCAATATGTTAAAAAGGATACAACTTAAATGGATTTTTATATGAGTTTGTTGTTCATGAATTTCATGAAGCCATCACAATGTGGGTTCGACTCTGAAATAAAAGAGAGAAAAAGATTAGTAAATTGTTAAATAAATTAATTTTGACTTACCTGGTATAGTGTTAATAATTTCTGAATAGTATAGTTGCCTAGTGTATAGGTGAATCGTCTAAGCCTTAAAAAGAACAAAAAAAGAAGAATTCTTAAAAAATATTTAAACATAGAAATTTTGAAAACGTCAGAAAATAAACTGTCAAGCAAGTCTATGGGAGCTAAATTAATAGGGGTTTTGTTAAATAAGAAATTACAATGATGTGGAGATGAAAAGAATAAATTGTATTAGCATTGTAATAGAATAAGTTTTATATCTGAACATTTTTTTTTATAAATTCCCAAATTAGATGTGATTAAAGTGATTATGAGAAATTAATGTGGATTGACAAATGTGTCAGAACAGGACAGTTTTATGGTTTAAAAAAAAATAGAAGACGAAAAGAAAAAAGAACGTTGGTTGCTGTTAGCAACGAATAATAGATTTTGCGGGAGGCCGAGAAGAAATTTTGAAAGGAGAGTCCTGAAATTGTGGAATAGGTCGGGAGTGTTTTTTTAACTCGTCTAAAGAGAATTTTAGTTTTTCCACAGTTTCCACAGCAGAGATATCCAGAATTTGTTCCAGAGAGTAAGAGAAACAATTTAACTTATAAATTATTATTGGAGTACAGAAATGTCATTTAAATTGAGAAAATTAAAATTCATGAATTAACATAATTGCGATAGGCCTTAAAAAAATTGAAATATTAATGATCATTAAATTAAAAATAGAATAGTACGTACCTTAACTTCCGAAGAGAGGATTGATATTCCAGTTTCACCAATTATTTTGCGAGTAGTTAGTTTTCTTTAAATAAATCAGAACTGTTTTAAAGTAAGGTTGGATAATAATTTTGGGGATCATTTGAAATTTTGATTATATTTGAATGCAAGTTAAAAGTCAGCGGAATAAAGTGTTCATTTTCTTTTCTTTATAGTTCATTTAAACACTTTATAAAGTTGCAATATTTATTTAGTTTTTAGGTACTTGTATAGAGTCTCCACATTTTGTAATAAATTTTTATTGTCACGACTCTAAACCACATTAAGATTTATACGATTCCTATTTTTGTAAATTTTTAAAGGCAACCCAAGTTGCAGACGAATTTTATTGTTTATATTAAATTTGTTCAATATTAATAAATAACGTGCTTCATTTGGGTTAATTTATCAAAGGTCTAAAGTAAATTTTGGTTTAATTTCTTTTTGAACTCTACCAGGAGACTACAGAGTCGACGTCACACAGTGACAGATTGCTTAGAACACATAATTGAGCTAGCTGAGGTATATATTAAATTAAACAACGAACCACAGATTTTTAAAATTACAACATTTATTATAAATAAAAATAAAATTAATAAAATACTACTTTTTCAATTGACGCTAACAACGTGGGGCCTCTCGGAAAACAGAAATAAGGGTGTTTTTAAGCAGATTTATTAATATTGCACAGATTAGAGTAAAAATAAATTGGTGTGATTAGTGTTGCAGAGATTCTGGGGCAGTTAAAGTTAAATTTGAGAATAAATAGATATTAGGATAAAATGGCAGACCGAATGACTTTAAGAAATGGAAAAGAAGTCGTACCGAAAGAGAGTAAAGGAGAACAGGTATTAGAACAGGAACAGGATATACAGGTAGATGAAGAAAGCAGAGGAAGGTCAGGAGAAGTTGTAGTATATTTAGAGCAATGCATACAAGAAGCAGGACAAGGTGATAGAGAGGGAAGTCTAACAGATAGTTTGAGAGAGGAGTTGGATGAGACAGTGAGAGATAGACGTGATGAAAGTGAGGATGAAAGTAGAGTGCAGGAGGAGAGACGCAGGGAAGGAGATGTTGGAGAGTCAGGGATGACACAGATGGATATGAGGCAAATAATGCGGATGCTACAACAGATGGATCATAATATTAGGGGGGATATGCACAAAATGGATAGTAATATTAACAATATTAGGGGGGATATGAACAAAATGGAAAATAATATTAAAGGAGAACTTAGGGGAGAGTTAATTAAAATGAGGGAAGAAATCAAAGAAGAAGTGAAGATAGTCAGGGAAGAGATGCTACACATTATCCAAGGTTTAGAAGAGAAAGTAGAACAGGTTAGAGGAGAAAGTGAGGATTTTAAGAGGAATGTACAGGAGGAGATATCCAGAGAAAAGGCCATAATTAGAGCGGAAATAGGACAGGAAATTGGGAGCAGATTTGTAGAGTTGGGAACATCCATTCAAGAGACTTTACCAAGGGGAATAAACAAAGAAGTTAATAAGCAGAATAAAGAGATTGTTAGGGAGGTAGAAAGTGTTAAAAGGCAAACTCAGGATCATGAGGAAAAACTTACCATTATCAAAAACAATATAAAGATGGGATTGCAGAATTTGGAACTGGAAATTGGTAGGCATGCAAATCAGGCGGAAAAGGGAGATAGAGTATTACAGGGACAAGTTGAGGAATTGAAAGAGAAATTTAAAAATGCAAGTGAGGAGATTCAGCGTTTGGAATCAAATCTAGGACAAACAAGGGGAGTGAGTACTGTGATGCCGAGTTATAATGATGGGGGAATTAAGTTTGACGGAAACCAGAATCACTTACATCCTTGAATATTTGTAGATATCATCAAAAATAAGGTAAAGAATGTAAGGGATCCGATAGAAATGAAATTGAATATTCGAAACATGTTAGTGGGCATGCCATTATTATGGTTTTGCAATAATGAAAATTCCATAAATAATGTGCAGGAATTTAAGGCCAAGTTTATTAACTATTTTTGGGGAGAAAACCAACAGGCTAGTTTCAGGGAACGGTTGTATTTTGGGAAATTCAATTATGAAAAAAGTACCAACTACAATCTGTACGCAATGCAGTTATTCCAGACAGCACAATACTTAGAACCGGCTATGCGAGAAGAGGAGATTGTCCTATACATCGCCAGACAATATAACCATAACATGGCGGAAACAATAGCTCTTCACAATATAAAGACGATGGAAAGTCTGACAGGATATCTTCAGAGGATTGAGAGGAGTGTAGGGACGCAGAATCGAAATGGACAAGAGCAAGGGACATATAGGAATAACACAGCAAATAGACAGGGATATGTGAATCGAGGGAATAATTATAGGGAAAGAGAATTTGAGAGACAAAATAGAAGCAGGGATTTTACAAATAGGGGAGAAGGTACTTATCAGGTCACTACAGGTGCCTAAAAGGGATGAAAATCTCTGTGGAAAATTACTTTTGCCATTTGAAGGACCTTATGTCATTAGTACTGAACATGGGGTAAACAGTTATGAACTAAGACATCCAGAAACTAATAAAATTAGAGGGATATTTAATATAGAGGGAATTTATAAGTATTATGAATAAAAATACAAGGGTAGGCAATATTATGACACGAATTTGGTATTATAAGATATAAGTTTTGTAAATAGAAGGATAATTAATAAATAAGCATATCTTGAGATAAATTTGATAATTAAATAATTTATTAGGAACAGATGTACAGAATAATGATGAATTTATATAAACAAAAAAGGTTGATTTATTTTCAAGTAGATTTATAGGAGTTACAAGTATAAATAAATGAGCAAAGTACTATGGACAAATCGATATTTTGTAGAAATTGGGAAATAGGGAATATTATAATGATAAATAGTATATGCGGAAATAAGATGAAAAATAAAATTATAAGAAATATTGAAATATGAAATATAGAGAGTTATATGTAGAGATGATGAAATGAATATTATATGCGGATATAAAAAGAATAAATAATAATGCGGCAATGAATGAAGATACTGAAATAGTATATGAAATAGTATATAGGGGAACAATTATACGAATTTCTACGAAAATAGTACAAGAAATAAATAGTACAGGAAAAGAAGTAAAGAAATTGGGAAAGTACTTGGAAATTTGATTCTGAAGTTGATATAATTAGTGAAAGATTTGTAGATTTTGTTTGGAGAATTCTGTATTTGTCATAGAGTAAATTATAAAAAAAAAATATTCAAGAGATATGCGTATTAATAAAAGTCAGTTTATTGTTATGTTAATATTAATAAAATATTTAAGTTTACCGGTAAGAATTTAGATTTAGTAAGTGCTGATAGTTAGCACTGAACAATATCCAAATTGGGGGGAAGTTGAAATGATTTCAATATGTTAAAAAGGATACAACTTAAATGGATTTTTATATGAGTTTGTTGTTCATGAATTTCATGAAGCCATCACAATGTGGGTTCGACTCTGAAATAAAAGAGAGAAAAAGATTAGTAAATTGTTAAATAAATTAATTTTGACTTACCTGGTATAGTGTTAATAATTTCTGAATAGTATAGTTGCCTAGTGTATAGGTGAATCGTCTAAACCTTAAAAAGAACAAAAAAAGAAGAATTCTTAAAAAATATTTAAACATAGAAATTTTGAAAACGTCAGAAAATAAACTGTCAAGCAAGTCTATGGGAGCTAAATTAATAGGGGTTTTGTTAAATAAGAAATTACAATGATGTGGAGATGAAAAGAATAAATTGTATTAGCATTGTAATAGAATAAGTTTTATATCTGAACATTTTTTTTTATAAATTCCCAAATTAGATGTGATTAAAGTGATTATGAGAAATTAATGTGGATTGACAAATGTGTCAGAACAGGACAGTTTTATGGTTTAAAAAAAAATAGAAGACGAAAAGAAAAAAGAACGTTGGTTGCTGTTAGCAACGAATGATAGATTTTGCGGGAGGCCGAGAAGAAATTTTGAAAGGAGAGTCCTGAAATTGTGGAATAGGTCGGGAGTGTTTTTTTAACTCGTCTAAAGAGAATTTTAGTTTTTCCACAGTTTCCACAGCAGAGATATCCAGAATTTGTTCCAGAGAGTAAGAGAAACAATTTAACTTATAAATTATTATTGGAGTACAGAAATGTCATTTAAATTGAGAAAATTAAAATTCATGAATTAACATAATTGCGATAGGCCTTAAAAAAATTGAAATATTAATGATCATTAAATTAAAAATAGAATAGTACGTACCTTATCTTCCGAAGAGAGGATTGATATTGAGAATTTTTATTGTCACGACTCTAAACCACATTAAGATTTATACGATTCCTATTTTTGTAAATTTTTAAAGGCAACCCAAGTTGCAGACGAATTTTATTGTTTATATTAAATTTGTTCAATATTAATAAATAACGTGCTTCATTTGGGTTAATTTATCAAAGGTCTAAAGTAAATTTTGGGTTAATTTCTTTTTGAACTCTACCAGGAGACTACAGAGTCGACGTCACACAGTGACAGATTGCTTAGAACACATAATTGAGCTAGCTGAGGTATATATTAAATTAAACAACGAACCACAGATTTTTAAAATTACAACATTTATTATAAATAAAAATAAAATTAATAAAATACAACTTTTTCATATATATATATATATATATAATATATATATATATATATATATATATATATATATATATATATATATATATATATATATATATATATATTGTTATGTTTCTTCTTTCCCAACCAAAGAAAAATAAATAAAAAAATCCATCGAAATAAAATTTTAAGATATCAATGTAAACAAATTGTATATAGTAATTTAAGATAAGATTTAGTGTAGATAAGAATAGAAATTTGTTTGAAACAACCTTTTTCCGTTTCAAACAAAATTATCAAAAAACCTTTGTTTAGAATTAGAAGACATTTTACCTGTAAGTTAATCTTTTCATTGTTTGTATAGTTGAGTATTAAATGACCATATTCTAATCTTTTGAAATATGTATAAATTGTGTATTGACAAAACCAATTTTAAAGTAAGCTATTTAGTTTTTCTCTGAAACCGAAACTAGGCTTTTCCAAAATCATGGTAAACACAATTTGAGCTTTTGATTGGAGGTCGTTTTTAAATGGGAATTTGTGAGCCGATCATGAGACCGGAGAAGTTAGTTATAATTTGGTCATCGAAAGAAACAGTCGTTTGTCTCAAGATAGAGTGTGGTTCGTGAGTTTGGATACCGGCATTGTGAAAAGAAGTGAATAGTTTTGCTGAAGGAGATAACAAGTAGATTAAAAGAGGGCATTGTATCTACCGTGGGAATTTTGTGAAGTATATGTGAAAGTAGTTTTACGGCATCAAGTTGACAAAAGGAGGTCCTTGTGTCATAAATAAGTAGCTGAGTTTGGAGTGAATCCGGTGTTTTTGTGCAGTCTGCAGGAGGTTTGCAGAGACGTTAGGAAGGAGTCGAGGTTCCAAAGAGGAGAGATCACATCGTTGAGGAGACTGGACTTTTCTGGGTATGTTCCAACATACAACTCAATAAGAAAATAAGCTGTAAGTGTTTTGTACAATTGAATTTTATATCTGTGAAGGATCGTTTTGACATTATGGTCATTAGCATTAAAATTTAAGAACTGAGGTTTTGTTAGGCTAATCAAAAGTTTAAAGTTTTGTTGTTTCTTGTTTCAAGTAAAGAAAAATTTAAGTAAAATTGGTTTTCAGTTAATATAAATGTATGTAGATTTAAAATCTTATTATTATAAAAATTTGATTTATTTTCTTGTATGCTGATTAATTAGATAACGACAGAAATTGATAATTGTGTATTCGTTTATATAAAATAAAGAAACTTAAATTTTTGTAATATAATATATTTTTTATTCTTATCCTTCTTCTCTATCCCGATTAAAGACAACTAAAAAATCTTTGAATCCATCGAACACAGGTAATATAAGGAGTTTATTTTACTTTTGATAACAAATAAGTTATATTTTTTTATTGGCTCAATAAGATAAGATTAAAGTCAAAATAAACAATCATAATAATATATATATATATATATATATATATATATATATATATATATATATATATATATATATATATATATATATATATATATATAAACCAGAAGTATTTGCTGACAACGTAAGGAAGTAAACATTAAATATTGGGTTTGCAGCAATAAAAAATGAAACGTATACTCTTGTAAATTTGTATTCCAAGCTTTCGGACATTGGTTATGTCCTTCATCAGGGAGAAACTTAATGAGGTTGTATCATCAATGATGTTATGTAATGTTGATAAAATTTATCACAGTCTGTCATCTTCGTTCAATATAAAAAACCTATTTCTATGTTTAAATTCAAAAATTACCATACATCCACAACACTTAATTATTCTAAACACATTCATGACATTATTATTCTTAATTTTTTGAAAATAATTGCGACGTTGAGACAGAAGTAAGAGAACAAACAACGAGAACAACAAAAATAGCTGACTGTATAAAAAATACTGTATAGTATATAGCGTAATATACAGTATATTATATATATAGTATATATTATTAATAAAAATATATAGCGTATATATATATATATATATATATATATATATATATATATATATATATAGCGTAGTACGAAAACTTTTTCACTAAGGATAAATTGCAAATACGCAAAGCTGATATAAGGCCTAAAAACCACAAGATGACTTACGTGAAACAACAAAAATGAAGATACTTCGTGGCATAGCTGTAAAGATTCTTTTAGACAGGGAAACAAGTAAAAATATCCAGACTACAGACAGAGAATGTGGCGTAGACGATATTAACAGTGCTAAATAGGAAAAAGCGTGAGATGAACATATTAGCAGAATGGAAAAAAGTAGAATGGTGAGAATCGCTCGAGATAAATCTCTAACGGGATGGAGAAGTATAGACCAACCCCGAAAAAGGTGGAACGACAATCTGAACATTGATGCAGGTTAATGAAATTTAAACAGCCGATTTGCTATTCGTGTAACAAGGAAGTGTTTTAAGTTTAAAATAAAATACTGGGAGTTTCATTTTATTAAACATATAAAGCTTAGAGCTACTTACTTATTTGTGAATAACTTTTTTTGTATTTCCTATAAAATATATAACGGACTTCATCAAAAGTTTATCACCCTGTAAAAAATGTTTGTTGTAATCTAGCTGGAGTTTTCCTGTTGAAGCAACGATTTTTACCTTCTAATTACACTAATATACCTTGCTTCTTGATAACAATAGAAACGATACATATGTAATACAATATTTAGAAAAGACTATAAATTGATTTTATTTAATAATAGGCTGCTAAAATTTTAAAAACGTTATCTTACATTTTGGAAAAAGCTAATTTTAAAAACTCATTCTACCTAATAATCCCCACGTAGAACATGCAAGACAAGGGAAGTTACACTCTGATTCACATCTCCCCAAGTCAAAGAGAAACTGCTGCACTTGACATAGTCTTTCCCATACTTAAACGAACCCCCAGGAAATCTCATTGAAATTTTCTGTGTCATTGTTGTATTGCAATTTGAGACACAGCAGGAACACGCTTCCTATAGATCGACTACTCAAAACCATTTCTCCTGTTATTACTTTCCGATTGGTGAAAGGACTAATGAAGCTGGGACGAGGACAATGAGATGAGGTAAAGAATAAAAGAATGAGTTTGCTTTATACATTACAGGTGTACAATAAGCTTCTATTGGTTTGACGTATACTATTTTATCCATATAAAATTATATAGTTTGGAGTAAACCACAACTGGATAACTTATTATTTGTTTATTAAATTTCTAAATCAAAAGGTGTTTTCAAAAATTAATTTTTTAAGTTAAGTGAACATAAAGTAAGTGGTTTTAAAGTTTTTTTGTTAAAATTTTATTTCGTCTATTTTTTTATTATTTACACATAAATAATAAAGAGTGTAATTAATAAACCGTTACACCAGACTTATAAAAGAATCGGCGAATTAAGAATAAACCAACACTTTTTACTTGCAGAATACCCTCTGTATTTAGAGTTATTTCTGACTTTGGTGAACTTCGACTTAATAACCACAAACGCTTATTGACCATAAACTTCATTGTCAAAGGGTATCTACTACTATGTAATACGCTTCAAGACTCCAAATTTTTTTTAATAGTTATCTCACATACAGACAAACAAACAATCAGACGGACAGAAACGACATGATTTCAAGAAATATCTGTTAACAGATGACGAAGGTGCAGGTTATCATGTTCTTTTTCTCATCTTGAGAAACCATGCCGAATTTTGACCAGTATAACAATTCGCACTGTGTTGACTGTTGTATAGAACAATTACGTGATTTAATCAGGGTTTCAGATTTTTAAACTAGAAAATTCGTTTTCTTTGTGACCCGTTTTTGCCATAAACTTTTTCGTTGTAAAACGCACTGAAGTTGTTCGTATCCCTTCCGTTTCTGATAACGTGACTCAAAAATTCCAGCTTTTATGTTTTATTTATGTTAAAAATCTCATACTGTTTTCCCATATTTACCCCTATCATTAAACTAAAAAAATATTGGAGAAGAAAAGAACAGAAAAAACACGAGACAAGCAAAATTAAATAAACAACAGTCGTCAACATGCATTTTATCAGTTTAATCAGTATTTACATAGGTTAACAAATAAAAAACTTTTTCGCAAATGATTATAATATTTTGCAAATGGTCATTATAATGAGCCATCAAAAGAAAAAGATAATCAAGATGTCATGAAATAAACCTTTTTTCTTTTGGATGGTTAGTTACTCTTACAAAACGAATCCAAATCATTCAAACCTAACTTTTAGACATTTATTTAATTTTCTTGGAAAAAAAATTTAAAGAAAATAAAATAATCTTTTTTATGTTAATTAATAATTTGTAAGGAATCTAATAAAACTCATAAACTACATAAAGTTAATTTTCTGTTAAATCAAAATTAAAGTCATATGATTGCTGTTTGTAGTAATTCAGTGACTATCTTTGAAAATGAATTTACTTCATTTTCAAATGATATTTAATGAATAACTTTAAATAACTGGTAGAATTTGGTTTAAAGACGACCATCAAAATATTGGAAAATGAACAATAAATTAGGATTGGGATCTTACTAACATAATAATAATATTTCGTTATAATAAGCAATGTAATAAATTACAATTCGAAGGACCACTCACTAACGTGGGAATACAAGCATTAACAAGTATGTAATTTAATGACTAACATTGTTACTATAACCAAATTAAGATCTGGTGAAAGTTTGTTCGTAGAGTTCTTATATTTAAACCGCCGCCGCCGATTTACTGTCCGATTCACATCCGCGAAGTACAAAACACTATAACACTGTTACAGTTTTGAGGCAATTACTAGGAAATGAGGAGGAACCTAAGGATGTTTTCTTTAGTTTTTAAACTAAATTAACAATAAGCGCTTGCGAAACGTGTATCTTTTAAACTATAAGCGAGATACATAATAACTATATAAACTACGCGAGAGTTTTTACTCTAAACTACTTAAAGACAGCGTCAAGACCTCGCTAGATTCAAGTTGATACTGATAATACAAATACGCGTGATATTACACTAAACTAAAAAAGGAAGCGTCAAAACCTGATCGGTTTTTAAGTTAATACTAATTAATAAATGCAGCGTCGACCATGGGTGGATTTTAACTTCTTACTAACCACATTCAAATTTTAATTGCAGTTCCTATCAGAAGGTTGGTGTGGGACATCTTCGAAATTTCTATTAGTTATATAAGTTGATATTTCTATAAGTTGACTCTCCTCAAATCCATATGAATTACTCAAGCTTTTCTAAATCAAGTGCATGCTAGTTTTAAAGCTCCAAAACAAGCAGTCATAAATATTTGGTAACTGTTCACCAAACAAATATGTGTAAATCACCACATCACCAAACCAGTGTTTATAATTATAGTATAAAAACCATAGTTTTATAAATATTTCTATTTATATACAATATATAGATAACTATATTTTGCTTTCTGACATAATACTTTTTAATAATTTTATGAGAATACCTTGCACATTTGTCTCAAATTTCTATTACATTGTTATTATTATATGTATTACATTGTTTCACATTCCACATATTAATAACAGCAATATTAGAGTTCGTCTCGTTCCGATGTGACTGTTCCATTTGATATTTGAGTACATTCACGAACGTTTTTTAATCAAAAAACCTGTTTTCTTCCTACACCTCTATGTCCTTCTATTTTGCCTTTCAGGATCAGTAGTATTAATATGAATATGAATAATAATTCGCCCAAATTATTTCACTAATTTATGATGTTTGCTATGATAAAAATGTAGTCATCATGCTTCATAATTATATATCATAATATATCATTAGTTACAAACTTGTGAATCATGTATAAAAGACATTTTTTCGTTGACGTAAGGAGAATCCCATGTTAAAATGGAACCAGGCAGGCAGGACACAGGAAAAATGGAAGAGAACTGTGGACTACGCTAATTGTTCAATGGTGATGAAGAGCAGATAAGAGAATAAGAGACAGACTTCCAACCAGATAGATTGATGACATCAAGCAAATGGCTGGTTACGAATGGATAAGGATAACAACGAACAGAAATGAATGTTTACCTAATTGAGGCTGACATTCGACAATAGATGGAATAGCTGGTAAGTCATCGTGACAGGGAGATCACTATTATATACTGTGTATGAAATTAACTTCATGTGACCCATGCTTAAAGAATAAAGGGTATCCAGAATTTGTTAGTAATTTTGAGACGAACTTACTGTTCAGAAAAATTGAAATTTGTGATTTTCAGAAATGGAATCAGCAATCCAACTTGGTAGAGTTTCTTGATCAGGCGTAAGTAGAGGATACGGATTGCATGTATGTGATATAAATTGATCGATTAAGATTTGAAATCAATAATTTTTACTTTAATCGACGCGTTCAGTGCGAAGTGACCAGCTGTTCATCCGAATTAAAAATTTGGACTGATTTGGTATTCATCTAGGGGACTCCTTTCTTAAGGGTTTTGTCGTAAATTTTACCTAGAGTGTTAAGAAGAAAAATTAAACGAAAGAACTCTGTGTTGGTGAGGAATTTCCCCGGTTTGGGAATTATAATTTTTTTATCCTTTATACTTTATAGGATATGGTTATTCCAATGTGACTAAAAACATAATTTTTCTATTGGTAATCCTGAAGATTGACAGAACAAAAAATAGATGTGAGAAATATCTACCGTAAGGCCCATAAGAGACTACCTATTAAAGATCTTTCTTAAAGTAATTCACAGAAGGATCTATACAAAATATGATGCATTATATCACGAACACAGTTTGTATATCGATAATACAGGAAGTTGGTAGATGATAAAGATCTTATAATTATTGAAAACTGCGAATCCAACTCCGAATATAAAAATAGATAACCAGTTGAGAAATCTCGTATCAATAAAACAATCTTTTAATATTTATTCATAACCATGAAATTCGTCGAAATGCTCCTTTGAACAAAAAGATGGAACATTAGGACACACCGTGCAAATATTTTATGTTATTTTCCTTTTCTTCTCATTTGCTTAAAAGACTTTGTAATACTTTCTATTTCTTATCATTCCTTCTTCTTTTGACTGAGAAGCCATAACGTGCTTAAAAAATTTTTTAAGCCGAATTGTTATAAGCTCTTTTTGTAGTTTGTAAGAAGATGAAATGTTTTTGAAGTGTCACTTACCAACTGTTGTTCAAAATCCACTAATCTAATTTATTTGTTATGCTCAATTATATCAATCCCTTTGCATTTAGTACCATACGTTGGATTATATAAAAACCAACTTAAACGTCGATTTTTTTAATAATATCGTAGGGCTTAATATCTTGATCTATAGCATCAACTGCTTTCATATTTTGGTTGAAGTGTTCAACCACTACAGGTTTTCGGACTGATATATTCTTGCTGGATCTAGCTTGATAACGTTCTTTTTCGATAAATTTTGCTGTAAGTTTTGTAGTTAGCACATACAAGTCCCTGTTATCTTTGAAATGTACCATAAAAATGTCGGCCATTTTAATAAACAAGATTAAAATGCCTCAAGTGGAATTTGGGTGATCTCTTTTGGCACTTCTATGTTGACACGAATCGTACCATTAACATAAGTATTCCGTCGAAGGAGAAAATCAGCTAAGCGTAATGACATGATGTAGAGGAAAGTAGCCCAATTTCGGATAGTGTCTTAATTTCGGATAGCGGTGTATCTAAAAAAGTTTCTTTATTTGCGAACAGAAACCTATACGTATGTCACGCTGAATACCACAGAGAACATTATCTTAAATTGTTTAGGTAGTAGAGCTGCTCCCCGTTAGATGGCAGTGCCGAAACCACCAAACGTTATTGTGCAGTTTTTTTTCGGTCGTATTTCAAAGCCTATTTTTTCGTGTTTTTATTCCTGTTTGAAGTTTGATCTTTTGGCAGGGGTAAGCTAGAAACCTGTTTTATTTGATTTTGCTACTAATTTAAAGCAGATTTTAATCACATATAAATTAGAGAGCCCTAACCTTAAAAATAAAAAATTCCTAATTTCGGATAGTACAAGTCCCATAATTTCGGATATCCGAAATTAGGAACCTTAAATTGATGATCATGTTAGCATAAAAACTTTTGTTTCTTTTCAGAAGAAAATGCCAAAAACAAGTAAAAAACATAAACAATGGGATCCAGACCGAATGATACGTGCTATCCGTGCCGTCAGGGGAAAGGAAATGGGGTATCTTAAAGCCTCGAAGTTATTTGCTGTTCCGAAATCAACTCTGGAAGATTATGTTAAGCAAGAAAATAAAACTCCGGAGCAGTTGGTTGCTGTTAAAATTGGAAGAAGACCAGTACTTTCTGCAGAAATGGAAGCAGATTTAGTCTCGTATTGCCTAGAAATGGACCGGCGATTTTACGGAATTGGGACCGCTGATATCAAGAGACTTGCATATCAAATAGCTTTACGAAATGGTCTTCGTCATCCATTTGCCCATGCCGAATCTGCCGGTAAAAAATGGTTAAGGGGATTTATGAGGCGAAACGCAGTTTTGTCCCTTAGAAAACCACAAGGAATCTCGAAAGCCCGAATTAAGGGATTTACCCCAGAAAATGTCAGCAGATTCTATGATCTTTTAGAAACGTCAATGGAAAAAGTTAACTTCAACCCCGCAAGAGTTTATAACGTTGATGAAAGCGGCATAACAACGGTTCAGTCCAAGAATACTCGTGTTATAACATTAAAAGGAAAAAAACAGGTTGGATCTGTTACCGCGACTGAAAGAGGCGCATTAGTTACTGTTGTATTTTGTATGAATGCTGCTGGTGGGTTTGTCCCTCCATTATTCGTGTTTCCAAGAAAGAACATGAAAGTGGAATTATTAGATGGATCGCCGCCTGGCTCTATTGCAGCTTGCCATCCATCAGGTTGGATTCAGCAGCACATTTTTTCCCAATGGCTACAGCATTTCGTAGCTCACGTGAAACCATCCCGTGAAGACCCAGTGCTGCTTATTATTGATGGTCACTACAGCCACACAAGAAATATAGATGTGATAGAAGCAGGACGTGCAAATTTCGTTACAATTTTGTGTATCCCGCCGCACAGTTCACACAAACTACAACCTCTAGATTTGTCTTTTATGTCACCATTTAAAACGTATTATTCGCAACAAATTGAGATGTGGTTAAGGCAAAATCCTGGACGCACCATAAACTCGTATCAAATTTGTAAGCTTATGTGCCCGGCATATTTGAAAAGTGCTACTGCAGAAATTTCCGCGAATGGTTTTCGCAAATCTGGAATATATCCTTTTAATAAAAATAACTTTTCTGATCACGATTTTATAATGGAGAGACAAAGAGAAAGAACACCACCACCCATAAATCAAAATCATGGGGAAGTATTACCAACAAGACTTCCTGGTCAGTCAAGACCAGAACCACAAAGCATTATCGAAAGAACACCTCCAAAACATAACTTAACAAATAAATCATCCAATGGAAATGCAACTGAAACTACGGCAACTATGATAAGAGCTGAGGATATTAGTCCACTGCCTTCTTGCAGTTATACCTCACAAACAAACAAACAAAAAAATCCTCGAAAAGGTTCTAGTTGGATAATAACTAGTACACCTTATAAAGATGAACTTGAACGAAGTGTAGCCGAACAAGAAAGAAAAAAGTCTTTGAAAGAAAAGAAACCAAAAATAAGCAACGAATTAAATCAAGTCAACAGAAAAAAAACTCCACGCCAAAAAAAGCAAAAGAAAAAAATTGAATCGAGTAGTAGTGACACTTCACATCCTGGTGATGACCTTATTTTGGATGATGATTCTGATATGGATGTAGACGATGAAGATGGAGACACAGAATGTATGTTTTGTGACAGTTTATATTCCGAAGATACACACGGTGAGAAGTGGATAAGGTGTATAAAGTGCTTCAAGTGGTGTCATGAGATGTGCGCCAATGCTGATAAGAAGAAAACCTATATTTGCGACTTTTGTCAAGATGTGTAACTATTCTTATGATGAACAAAATGGTGTCTTAATTTCGGATAGGGTATCCGAAATTAGGAGCCCTAAAATTTTTGACATACAAAAGCACTAATTTTATTGAACAATATTTTTTGTAAAAAAGATTTTCAATAAATTGTCTATGATAATAAAATTAGTTTCTATATTACTCTGCAAGTACTCTTGAGTAGATAAAAGTTTAAAATGTGTTATTAGGTGAAAAATATGACACTAATTGTAAATGGTATCCGAAATTAGGCTACTTTCCCTTATCAGTTATTGAGGAAAATTTCTGTTTCCCCGTCTAGCAAAGATTGAAACAATGAAACGACGACCTTTTCTGTCATAGTTAGATGCTCTGTATTAAGGATATGGTCTACTGTGAACATAACAGAACCGCTTTTCCATACAATTGATTTAATTTATTAAGTACTTTTCTCTATCAAATACTATCCAGCCCTTTCATTTATCAAGTCACAGAGCCGTTTTACATTTTTTTTTTGACATAAATGCCTTAAAACATTTTTCAGTATTTTTCATTTGGTCGATTGAACTACTGCTGGATAAACCCCATTGTAAAGTGGTTTGAGGGGTATAAAATTTGATATTCTGTAGTCCTAAAAGGTAAAAAAATAACAAAGATATATAAATAATTTAAAAGTATTTACCTTAAATAGGTCTAATATAATACTTAATTCTTCCATGATAACTGGTTGCTGTTCTTCATCATCAGAGATTCTGCTCCTGCTATCATTTTCATCTAATGAATGGTGATTGGAAGGTAGGTACTCCGACCCTGAGTCCTGAAATGGTTCTTCTGCACTTGAAGTATCACACATTACGAACCCGAAAGACTACGTGCAACCGCTGAAAACAACAGCTAATTTCAACTAATTGGCTTTAATCGTTTCGATCGTTTGTTAGGCGACTCCAGCAATTTTGGAGGAAGTGCGCACTGTCTTACATTTTGCCTATTTTTTAATCCATATCAGATAGTAAAATAACAGCTAAAACGTAATACAAGATTCCCAACACAACATAAATTTTGTATCCGCATATATAAGTACACTGGTATATGGGGGAGCTACCCTAATGTATACACCGTTGGATATCTGATAGCGAAGGAATAAACAACAATTTCAATTAAAAATGCGTTTTAGCTCTCTCTTTTAAAAAATCGCTAGAATATTGTATACCTATTAAACTTCAGTTTACAAAGCTCTACAATACTTGTAGATAGCAAAAGTTTTTTAAATAAATTGCTTTCAAACATATATTCATAGAAATAAACAAAACATTAATTAAACTCAAATCAAAAGGTAAATAAATTTTATTGTGTTGGATAAAAACTGATACATTAATATGATGAATCACAACCGCGGCATCTTTAATCCTACCTTGCAAAAAGACGCACTGGAAATGGCAAATATGAGTTTGGCAAAACGTCTGCAAACATCTGCTAATATACGAGAAATAAACACCCAATGAGGAAACAGATGCAAAAATAGCAAAATATATTCTTAAATCCGTGAATAACCTGCATTAACATCATAAATTTCTACGCGGAGGAGACAGATGAAATTATCAAGTTGATCGAAAAAGTTAGAGAAAAAAAAGAACAACTTATTCTGGGAGCTTATTTGTCTTTAAACATAGCGTGACACTAACGTACTACAAACTTTCACTCGAATCTTGGCTCGAATCACACTAACACAAGAGTCACACACTAAAGTCAGTAAATCGCTTAATGACATGAAATGAAATATCTTTTATAATATGCACTCTTAAAATTAAACTAACAAATGGAAAAGTTTGCCTTAAAAATCAGGGACAAATTATTACACTCACGCACCGAAATAAATCTCGTATTTATATCCCAAAGACTGATTAAAAAATTTAATAATAATCTACAAACTAAACTAAACTTAAAAAACATGCAGGTAACAATAATCGTTATTTAAAATTTATCCACCTATTAATCGTCAGGACCTGAGATATCTCACTAAGGAAAAAAGGTTTCAACTTTGCAATAGTTCAAACAAAAATTCCAACTTACAATATTATTGCCCAGATGGAGTCCGCCACATATACCATCGACGAGAAAAAAAACAAATTAGGCAACAGACATTCACAATCCTAAGAACTGCCAAACCGCCTAAGTCTAAGAGATTATAACATGAAAATAAATTATTCTGAAACTGTTTTCTTGTGGCATATTAAAGTTATATACCTATCATGATTATATAGGAATAAGCCACAATCCATTTTAATCAAAATTACATTTTAACTGCTGTTTGATGTGTCGATTTCTACTCCGGAAATTTTACAAGAACGCTGGTACACCACGTACCACAAACGCAAGAGCCCAGTCTCCTACAGAAATGTTATCCTTTTTCACAAAGATATCCTTACCATAATTCTCTCATTTTCACATGTTTTCACGTTAGGTGATTTTGATAAAATTATAAATGTTAATTTAAGCCTATCTTGAGGAACTTTAACCGTATTACATACCGATGTGAAGTATTTTGTTCTTTTATTTTCTATTCATTTTAGAAATTCTGTCCAAAGTTTTTAGTTCTAGATATCTAGTCTTTAGTTCTATGTTTGGAATTTCACATTTTATAAAGTATAATAGAAGGTCCTTTCTTCCCTCGACGACATCGTTGAAATTCTGGCGTTTATATTTTTTGTTCCTTCTGCGTATTTCCTCTAGGTATTCATATTCGCTTCTATAGGCATCCTTATCATCTATATAGCTTTCTTATCTCTGTAAAAATCTGCTGCGGGTTTAACCATTTTGTCTAAGTTAAACATGTCGTATATTTCCTTTATTCCTTCCATTACTTCACACTTTTTAAAATAACAGCACCTAAGCATAATTTAATATTGTTTGTATACCATTGCCCATCTGTTATTGTTTAACTCGAGGTTTATTATTTCTGAGGTTTATTTCTAATGAGAAATTGTTTTATCTCTCAGATTTCATCTAGATTTGTATAAATATCTAGTTAGTCCTTTTTAAACAAAGGCAAAATAAAAACCAATTAACTACCCTTCGCTAATTTGGATCTTCTCTCGTTTTAATAATAACTTTTAACGAAGTTTGAAGCTTGTTGGAGTATTCCTTCTCTTGTAAATTCTAATTGAAATCTTTAATGAGAAGTTGCTATTCTTAGACATGGTTGTAAGGGAAATAATAACGATGAGACGAGTAAAGTTGATTAGTAGTTTTAAATAATTTATGAATAAATATTTGGAAAAATTTTTAATTTAAACTTTTAACTTAAAAGTTTTCTATATTATCTATAATAACATTTAGTACAAGTACTCAAATTTTCTATAGACAGCAATTTGTTCTGTTTAGTAACATTTTTATTATAAGTTGATTATTTACTATTTCTGTTCTTAGCATTCGGTATGTAGCGTACCAAATTTATCATCTTAATCCAGTCGTCAGAGACTTGATCTCTAAAAACGGGAAGAACTAAATTTTGCTGAGAATGTCAATTTGTTTACCTTAAAAAAGATGCAAAAAATTGCCACTCCTACCCCAGGGTTTTCCCCTCAAACCCTTAGGGTTGGGGCATCAATTTACCTAGAGTCTATACGCCGTAGAAAAAAATGTTAAACAAGAAATGTAGCTGAGATAATTTTGAACAAAAATGTTTCTTAGCACAAAGTTGTGTAGTTTCGAAAAACTTACTTGTGCAATCAAAAAAAGTTGCTTTAACCGATTTAGATCATTTGTAATGTAAAAGTTTAAATTCAGCGTTTTTTAGGCATACTTCAAATGCCTCAGATTTGTTGTCAACACTTAAAATCGAAATTTTATGTTAAACATTTTTAGGATTAGGCTCTAATAAGGGACATTTCAGAGTTAAGGGTCAATAAAAGTTTCGTACAAAAACCGTACCCTTCGACTTTTAAACGTATTTTGATGTTTGTCGATAGGATACCGATTAAAAGATATCGTCTTTTTACCGTCAAGTTAATACAAATTTTATTTAAAATTGATTTGTGCCGCGTAACTGCCGGTCAATATCGCCGGCCGCTCCAAGCGTTGTTTATGGGAGAACGGTTTTTTCTGCTATGATGAGTGGGAAAAGTGCTAATAAATAAACAATTTTATTCAAAACGCTCTCATCTACACTTTTAGTCTGAAACATTTTTTTACAACTAAGATTAAGATTCTTAGTAAGATAAGTAAGATTCTTAGTAATTCGATGTTTTTAGTCCCGGAGTCAGGAGTATCAAACTTCTTTGTATCTTTTTTGGTGGCCAAAAATTCTCAGCAAAATTCTGCTTGTTTGTATGATTTGTTGAGTGTAGTGGTATTTTTGTCTCTGATAACTGGACTATCTTTAATCTACGTGCATTGGCTCCTGGATACCTGAATGTCTAATTTATATTCATTTTTTAGTCTAGAACTTCTACTTCGGTGAAAATTTCACATTTATATTACATTTTTACATGCAGTTTATGATTTTTGTTCTTCATTCCTTCATTTATAATAGAAGAGTTATTTTAATGCATTTTTTATTTTGTTATTTATATAATATTTTATTTTTCGCTCAATCTTGTTATATTATTAAATAAACTTTTAAAGTATTATTTAAATTAGTTTTGAAATTCTATTTTATATATTTATACGTATAACTTCAATCCACCAGAATGGATCCAAAAAACAATACACAAACTACAAGAGAGTCTCCAATAATCGTACTTTTTGTATGGAATAGAACAAGTATTAAATATTTTATTTAATAAAGTAATCGACGAATAAAAGGTACCTCAAGAATGGTACAATTCTGAAGTCATTTCACTATTTAAAAAAGGAAACAAAGCAAAAATCGAGAATTGTCCACCAATATCCTTACTACGTATCTGTAAAAATTACATCTGTATAAATTACTAGTCAAAATTATAACCAACCGCCTAAATGCTTGTCTTCTACCAACCTACGAAATAAAAAAATCTACCGAGTATAATGTTCCAATTCAAATGGCGTTTGTGGATTTTCAAAAAGCATTTGACTCATACTAAAACCGTTTAAGGTTTGCAGATGACATAGTTTTAATAACAGATAATATCCAAGAACTAAATGAAATGTTACAAGAATTAAAAAGTTCCGTACGAGTTCGGGGTCTCAATCTGCCTACTCCCCGCACTCGTGACGTACCAGTATCGTGTTCTGTATAAATACAAGAACCGTCAAACGGCACTAAGGTCTCAATTTGCCGAAACGTCCGACATTAAATTCTCAACGCGGTATATATATATATATATATATATATATATATATATATATATATATATATATATATATATACTCAGTGACATTAGAAGGTTACACCCAGAAGGAATAATTTCTTGAACTTAATTTTTTGGCAACATATTGGCTATATTTAAAACATGTTATGATAACAATATCAATGTTTTATCTTTTCTACTTTTGTAAAAATAAAGTTTTATCTTTAAATTTTTTTGTGAAGGGACCGATTTGTCATAACCAGTTCGTATAGAAATGTTTAGTTATTATTCCTCAGTCTAATTGTATTCAGTGTAAGAAAATGCCTCGAGTTCGAAGACACCAAAATTACCACCATGTTAGCGATTTTGACAGGGGTAGAATTATTGCGTATAGAGATATGGGTTTGTTATATCGCAAAGTTGACCGTCCTGTTAATTGTACGGCATTGACGGTTATGTGTGTCTGCTATGTGTGGACAAACGAAGGTAGCGGAACACGAAGAAGACCAACTGGTCAACCGAGGCGTACCACAGAGCGTCAAGATAGGCGCTTTAGATTACTGGCTCTGCGATACCGTTTTGCTACTACGCGTCAAATTGCTGACCAATAGTTTGGAGTAGCAGGTAGACCTGTTAGTATGCGTACATTATACCGTCGCATTCGAGCCTTTGGACTGGTTTTATTCCGCCCATGACTAGTGCTTCCTTTGACTGTGAACCACTGTCATCAACCTTTGAATTGGTACAGAGAACGGCAGCAATGTGTGGCAGAATGGCGTAATATAGCACTCAGCGATAAATCACCATTCTGTTTAGGAATGAATAATGATAAGTATGGTAAGACGCCGCCATGGAGAATGACGAGATACCGGGTTTGCTGTTGAGAGGCATGTACACAGCACAATTGGAGTAATGGTTTGGGGGTTACTGCCTATGGTAGCCAGTCACCACTTGTAATTATTCGAGGCAATATGACAGCTGTGCGTTATGATGATAACATCTTACAAACTACTTTACTGCCTTATCTCGATGGCCGTCAAGATGTCCTTTTTCAGCAAGACAACGCGCGTCTCCATATTGCTCGTCAAACTATGTACGATCTCCAAGAAGCTGGCGTTAATGTTTTGTCGTTCGTAGCCGGCCCGTGCTCCGAATTTAAATCCTATCGAACATGTATGGGATATGATGGGAAGGAGACTGTTCACTTTGCACCTTCCTCCACAGACTCAGGTACAGTTAATACATGAAATTAAAGTTGTTTGGAAGTAGGTGCCACAAGCAGACATCGATCATCTCATTTTGTCAATGCCTAGACGTATACAGGAGTGTATTTAGCTGCGGGGTCGCCAAACACATTATTAATTTTTTTTTGAACACATTTTAATAAAAATTCTTGACAACGTTATCGTTTCATTCTTGATGTAAATCTACCATGTTGCCAAAAAATTAAGTTCAAGAAATTATTCCTTCTGGGTGTAACACTTCTAATGTCACTGAGTATATATATATATATATATATATATATATATATATATATATATATATATATATATATATATATAAAATATTTAATGTGATTATTTCGACCAAAAAACAATTTATAAATATGTTGGAAATATCGGGTATGTGGTCTATATTAAATAAAAATCTTTGTTTTTTCTAAAGCTCAATATTTCGCCATTTATCTACTAGCTTCATCGGGAGTAAAGAAATTAAAAGATTATACACATAAATAAAATTGAATATTAAAATAACATTATTGTTGATGAAACTGTATATTTAATCAAATGCAATCTTTTCGTTAACAACAAATTTAAAAAAAAATGTCTATATGCCCCAGGTCGACTCAGCCTGAATAAAATGAGTACATTGGGTAAAACCAGGGGTAATAATAGGCGGTTAAAGCGTAGCACTGGCCATGTTACCTTCCTTGTATACCGTAGGCCCTAGATATAGCAGACTACCCTGCTATACTCCCAAAGCCGCGAAGCGGTATAAAACAGGAGACTATTATTATGATTATTATATATATATATATATATATATATATATATATATATATATATATATATATATGATATTAAATGATATTAAAAAAACACATCAGTTTGCCAGTACGAGTTGGAGTCTATGGCCCTTAATAGGAAATCTGCTAAAAAAACTAGAAACAACGAAAGGGCAATAGAGCAAACCATGCTTGGAATATCACTAAGAGGATATAGTGGAAAAAATTACATATATAAAATGGCATTGGGCCGGTCACATAGCCACATATAATGATAACAGGTGCTCGCGGATAATGAAGACCAAAAAGAATGATAAGAAGAAATATGGTAAGATCTCAAAAGAGATGAAGAAGAAGAAAAGGCACAACTAATTTGTAACTAATAAATAAAAGAAATGGACTTAATAAAGAAATCTATACCTATCAGTCGAATTATTAGAATAGACACCAAATAAATATATATCTACATATCTTTAATGTAAAAATTAGCGTAGCATTGACCACCCCCTTTGAAGTAACTCGTAAGGGGTGATCTCAAAGTTACTAAACCCTAGGACTATAATAACCTATTCACCGTCAGAACCGTGGCTCCCTGGTTTTGACAAACTTTGTTTATGTGCCAGCAACGCGACTCCCACGTACTTCATGATTCACTTTATGGGTCTAATATTCCGCTGGCAAATCGTGATTAACATTTAATTATGGGTGGCAGTCAAAAGGTTAAGGGTGTAGTATATCCCTTATTTCAATTAACTTTTCTCACTAACATTTCATCCTCTCAGTTAGTAAAGAAATCTATATTATATTAGGCAAAAAAATTATACAACCATCTCCCTTTGCAACTTAAATCTACAACTTCTTTCCCTAAATTCCGTAAATTGACAAAAGCCTATCTATCTAAAAGACCTTATTATTTAGTGGAGGAGTTTCTTAACGAATAATTAAGAAAGTACAGTTTGTTAGATACAAGTAACAAAGTATTTTTATATATATTTGGGTATCACATGCAGCAGCTTAAACTTATTTAATTAGCAATATAGTGAAATTTTATTTACTTATTTATTTTATTTATTTAGTAAATTAGTATATTTTATGTTTTATTCTGAGATATTGACGATTTATGTATTTTAGTAAATTCTTATTGTTATTGCTATTATTACTTTTTTTTTTAAATTATGTAAGCTTTGTCCATAAAATTGTAAAATTTTCAGTGACAATAAAGCATATTTCTATTCTATTCTAACTTGGGCTCTTAGAAAGCACACTTTGAGTGGCGAAACAAATAAAATGCCATATGCATTTCCAATTAGGCTGACGATCAAGACATGTTTACTCAGAATATTGATTAAGTTAAATCTATGTGCAAGGTGGTAAAATGTAAAGCTAGAAATAAATAACAGATAGACGCTAAAACCCTGCACAAATTATAATTACTTAAGCAGAGAAGTGCAAAAAAGTAAAAATTATGCACGTATTATCTCGCAATAAATAATACACTAAAGATTGCAGCAGCAATAAATTGATATACCATTCGTCTATCTAGTCGGTGATCATCCTCTGCTTCGATATAACTCTTGTCTTGGTCGTTCATTCCAGAATTTTTGCTGGCCCATCGATCATTCGTCAATCAGGCAACATGTCCGGGCCAAGCCCATTTAGCCATGGCTATTCTTTTTACTGCATCCGTGACTCTTGTTCTTCTTCTTATTTCTAGGTTTGGTGCTTTATCTCTGATGGTAATACCGAACATGGATCTTTCCATAGCGTGTTGTGTAACAATTCTTTTATTTATTGTTTCTTTTGTCAGTGTTAGTCTGAATAACCATATGTAATAACCGGTAAAAAAAACTGGATTATTAGACTTGAAAATATTGTTTAATCTACCAAAGGCAGGCCATATGAGACTTGTCCTTCTTTGTATTTTAGTTGTTTGATTGTCTAGGCCTTAGCGAATTTCATGGCTTAGATACTTGTTGGCTATTACTTGGTCGATGCTATGGCTTTTAATCTGAATTTAATCGCTGACTACAAGGTTGGTCATATATTTTTTTTAAACCATTTGTTTTTGACACTATATAGAGTGTTTTCAGCATTTTTGTAGCCTTATCAACTCTAGCACATACTAAAGCGATGTCATTGGCCAGTCTTTGTGGTTTAGGTCCTCTCCATTTATATTAATTCCCATATAATCCTCCCGTTCCATTCGCTTTAACATATTTTCGAGTACAGCTGTAAAGAATTTCGGGGACATAGTATACCCTGTCTAATTCCACGTTCTATTCGAAACTTTTTCGTATCTTTATGAAGTTTAACACAAGCTGTACCAGTTTCGTAAATAGCAATATGTCTGTAGTCAATGCGGGAGTCAGCCAATGCTCGAAGCATTTTATGATGATCTATGGTATCAAACGCCTTTTTGTATTCTTTTTTTTTAATTGGTGTATTGCCAGACTCCAGTAATAGCCAATAAGGTTTCCATTGAATTTTGGCAGGCAGTGGCGACAGAAATCTTTTTTAGACATCTAAAGTCATGGACCAAGACACGCTGACATCTTTCGGCCGAGTACTAGGCCAGAAGACTCCAGGGTATTGCCGAATTAACCGTGTTCCGGCTAAAACTTTAACCATCGCTGTAGAGTAACGGTCTTACCACTCAATAAAAAACTAAAATCCATATATTAACCCTTACTTTAAAAAAAGAATAACAATATTAAGGAAAACCTAAAACTAACCATCCTATCACCTTAAATCAGCAAAAAAATCATTTAAGAACTGCTTATTTCCAAAAGAAAACAAAAGAATAAAAATATTCATGGCTCTCGAGAAAAAAGAAACCAGATTTCAGATCCCTGGTTTAATTTCCTCTTCTGTCCTCCCGCTCATTCTTCTTCATAACCACAGAGGTCAGACAGTGTACTTCTCTCCATTCTCTCTCTCCTCTCATCATTATGTTTACCATTATTTTTTTATTCACACTGAAACCTATTCGCCTCTTAAAGTCTTCCCTCTCATTTGCCAACTATCCAATTTGTTCACAAGCTGTTTTGTTATTATCTTTATGAATAGTATATATGGTATATTGTATATTGTATATATGTATATATTGTATATTGTATATATAAAGCAAACTAATAGTTCTGCAGTTCTTTAGGTCTAAAATGTCACCTTCTTTGTGACATAATGCTGAGGAAAATTTTGGAGAGGGATTGGAGAATCTGTAAATACCCAAAATTCCTGAAAATCCACAAACCAAGAAGGAAAACAGTCGGGACTTTCCTTACACTACTACTACTTACACTACTAGTCAATTCAGAAGAGTTCACAGGAAATTGTTTGTACATTTTTTTATAATTAAAGTTATCATAAGTGCCATTATGTTAATGTAAAAATTTGCATCAATTTTACGACAATACCATCTACCAACTACTACTAGAAATGGGCTTTGTTTGTGAAAAAATATGACTGTAAAATCTTATCGAAAGTTTTGTATAAATATTCTTGCAATTTTTTGGACTTACTAAAGTTATTAATGATCATTTGCTGCATATCCATCATCGATTTTATATTAACTCATATATTTTAATTATCTCTGACAATCTTCCACAATTGCTCAATAACAGATCAAACACAGTGATAAATAACATAATAAGGCGTAATTGCAAATGAGTCGGTCTGAAAATCTATCGTTGTCCTCGCTAAGGTTAATTAATAACCAACGTTTGTTATTCTCCACATTTTAATTCCCTTGTCATGGGGTGAAAAGACCAGAGCACCGACACGTGTCTGCAAAGAACATTAGGGTTGGGACTGGAAGTAGTTTTTTTGTATCGTAAAGATATGTAAATACATAAATGTTAATATAATTGATGAGACATTTACTTACCAATTCATCATCATTAACATTCAACCTCTTTAAGTCCAATGTTAAAGATTGACTGTATCCAATAATTTCTAGTTTTATCAGTTGTTTGTATTCCATTTATTATTTCTAATGGATCAAGAAATAGGTTAAGGTATAAAATTTTATGTATTAAATCGATCAACGCAAAAACTACTCCTTTAACTTCTAAAAAGTTACTAAACTTCTAACTATATATACTTTGAGTCGCCGCCACCATTCTTCGGAGGATACGTAAAGCCATCGGTCCCAGCCTCGAAAGTAGTAGTTAACACTAAAAACATGAGTCAAGATACACGAATTGAAGATGTACAATAAGCCAATTGGCTGCAGTACGACTGGGTATACCAACAAACGGTTATAATGAGGTCTTAAAAGTGTATTATAAATGGAAATTGATGTATTACAAAAGAGATAATTGAGGGTTTATTAACTATTCGTCAATACTTTCATTTTACACTATTTAATTTCTTTACATTAGGTTATCAACTGTGTTTACAATATCAGATGGAACTTATAAACAATAACCTTCCCTTATTTTCGCGAAAATCTGACCTGACTTTACATTTAAAATTTACAATTATACTAATAATTATTTACTTTAGAGATCTCAATTGACGTTTACTATTTACAAATCACTTTAGATGACAATTAAAATTTATAATTTACAATTTACGTTATTTCAAAGATTTCAACTAATTCTTACCTTTACTTTCCTGACTACTTTGTTAATTCTTGTTTATGATTTTACTTGACATTCATGACAATTGTAATGTATACTCTTCCATTTTTCTTTCACCTAAATTGCTTCATATTTCATATACCCCACATATAACTCCATTATCATAAATATTCATTATCATGAATATTCATAAATAAATAATAACTCATTTCATTTTTCGTACTTATCATCTTCGTACTTATTTTTCATCTTAATTTTTAATTTTGTAATCACTAATCGTTATATTATTAAAAAAAATTCATTTAGATCTTATTTCTCAACAAAATACTAATATTCAAGTTCATATAAAACAATTTAATATAAAAATCAATATACATAATAAAAAAGCTTCATACTAATAGAGATATTACAAAAATCAGTGTTCGATAATATAGATAAAAGAATTCTAATTACATAATAAAAACAATGTGAAAGGAAGTTTTCATAAAACTGAATTAAATTTTTACTTACTTACTAATAGCACTGTGTCTTTTCACTAGTCTTCTCTTTCCTCCATCCGAGATTGTCCACTGTCCATTTTCGCCTCCGTTACTTCCAGTTTCTTACAACAATTTTTGTAATTCTTTTTCGGATGAGAAGATCAGCCGAATTTGAAGGATCACTATGTATTATAAACGGAAAGTCATGTATTATAAAAGGGATGATTAAGGGTTTATTAAATATTCGTCACTAATTTCATTCAACAATATTTAATTTCTTTAGATTAGGCTAACGACTTTGTTTACAATATCAGCCAGAGCTTATAAACAATAAATCGACCTACGCTAACTTCCGAAATACCTTATATCTACAATGGCTAATTATTATTGATTCTATTTTCATACCGTCTTCGTATTTATATTTTTAGTTACAATAACAAATGTGAGCTTTCAATGTTAGGTACTCGTTTATTGTAGGTTCAACGTAATTTCAATCTCCAGTCACTGTGGAGGAA
The DNA here is from genome assembly GCF_040954645.1 of Diabrotica undecimpunctata. NCBI lineage: Eukaryota > Metazoa > Arthropoda > Insecta > Coleoptera > Chrysomelidae > Diabrotica > Diabrotica undecimpunctata. The sequence goes on along the minus strand of NC_092803.1, from coordinate 80,978,741 downwards.
AAGAGGTCAATACCTCTAAATTTTTTATAACTGAATCGATTTTGCTCATAATTTGGAATTAGGCTTATCTTACCTCCCTCTTCAAAAATTATATATGCGATAGGTGAGCTTTTTATTTTTAAGGGGTGAAATCACCCCTTATTGAAAATAATGAAAAAAATTTATATTAAAGCATTTTATGGATTTAAATCGTGTTAAATTAGGTAATTAAAATATTTTCAATTATATTAATGGATATTGTGTACATTCTCAACCCTTAAATAATCTTAAAAACCACCCCTTTTAATAAAAATAATTGTAAAAAATCGTTTAACAGGTTCAAACGCTTTTGTAGTGCATTTATATCATCTACAATGTAATTCTCTGCTTATATAAAATAATTTTGGTTTATTTCAACACTTCAACCCTTAAAAACTACCCCCTATGTCAAAATATATAAAAAAATCTTTTTAAACAACTTCAAAAGTTTTTAATGTACATTTATATTCAAAAATTCCTTTCTTATCAATAAAATATTTTTTGATTGGTTGCTTATTTTCAACCTATAAAAACCACCTCTATGCTTACGAAACAAATTCCCCTTTGGTAAATGTCTAAATAAAAAAATTAAGTATACTCATGCTGTTTTTATTGTAAAAAATTATGCATGAAAATACTTTACATTAGAAAGTATACAAAATATATTTACAAAAATAAAAATATATTTACAATATATCAAATTATTCATTGTCTGAAGCGTCATTCTCGTCGTGTTTTAACTCCACCTCTTCGTCTATTGCAGGACAGTTTTGACAATTGTCGCCAGAGCATGTTCCACACGTAGCATTGTAAAATAGACAATAGTCTACGACAGCCACACGCTGAGCCGCAACCCTTTTTGCAATTGCAAAAAATCATTTTCAATAGTTCGTCTGGTGCAGGTGAACTTTTCTTTTTGATTGGTTGTAAAATATCATCACTCTTGAACCATCCCCAATTCGTGATGATAATTTAACTGCACTATTTTTAGTTGTGGCTTTAATAAACGATTCGTATCGCATTTGTTCAAGTAATGATGAATAATCTTCGACCTTATTCATTTTGTTCATGTGGGTGTCTTTGACAAGGCCATACAGCAAAATTGTACAGTATCTCCCAGCTTCTAAAATGTCTGCGAGATCTGAAGTACTCCTATCATTTGGCACACATTGGCGGCTTGCCCACGCAACTTCAAAGGAGTATCGCTTCTCTGTATTCGTTAGTTCTCTGAAGGAAATGTTCAGTTTAGAGGTGCCTATATTATATACATAACATATATATATATATATATATATATATATATATATATATATATATATATATATATATATATATATCTGTATGTATGTATGTATTATATACATATTTGTGTGAGTGTTAGTGTGTCTGTTACCAGTTTTTTGAATATACTTGAATAAAGCATTTATATATACAGAAGATAAGTTGATGCTCCAAAATATAAATAACATGCTCCAAAATTTTTTTAGAATAACTCCGTTAATTTTTAAGCTACAGTGTCCATTTAAAAAATATTTTGAAGGTAATTTCAAAAGCTACAAGACTAAGTAGATTAAAATATGTTCAAATTCTTTCTTTTTAAATAGTAAAGGGCCAAAGTGCTGATTACAGGTGTGTCAGCCGATGTATCTCAAACTTCAATTGGCTATATCTCTATTATTTTGCGAGCTACAACAAAAATAAAAAAATCAAAATTTTTGTTAAGAAAAAAACTACATTTTAGTATGGAACCATTTTTCACGTATCTCTTATAGTTTTAGATTTATTTTGAAAAAATGTAAATTTTTAGATAATTAAAAAAAAGATTTTTAATCTAAACATGATTTTTTCAAAAAATACGCATTTTAAACAGGCTAAACTTTTAAAACTTATAAATAACACTAAAAAAAAATGAATTGTAGAATATATACGTTTCATTTCTATTCTGATCGAAATAGTGTTACTTATACTGCCCGTTTTTTTTTTAACGCTAGAGTAATTCAAATTCTTTCCTTCGTATTTAGCTTTGTTTTAATCGAAATGGCTTTTAACATAGCTTATTTTAAAGCTTTTTTCTAGCTCTTTAAAAAGTGTTGTATGAGTTTTTATCAAAAAAGATGTCCATTTTCCGATATTTGATGTTAAATGCATCGAGTATAGTATCCCAAAAATAAAAAGTCATCTTCAAACAATTATAAATCGCTTAGTATTGTACTTATAAAACTTAATAAAAAACAATCTCTTTGTTTTTTTATAAGCTTTATTTTAGATTGTTATATGTTCATTATAGATTTTTCAATAAAACGCTTTGTTTTTGAGTTATTCGTACAAAATCATTGGAAAACATGTTCTTTTTTGCGAAAAGTTAACTTTTTCAAGTGCGTATAACTCAAAAAGTATTAATTTAGCGAAAAAAATTATATGACATTTTTTGTTTAAAATTTGATTCTATATCAATTCCCGGGGTTATTTTGAATGTAAAAAGTTCAACCTCCTAGATGGGGTGCCAACCACCCCAGGGGTAGAAGCACACATCGGCACAATATAACTTATGTTTTTTGAGTAATTTACTACCCACTGTAAAAATTTCAGATAAATCGGTGCAGTTATAAAAAATTTAAAGGGAAAATGCCACAGTAACTGGACATAGATTGCTTCTGAATACTATTATCTATCCGTTTCTACTCATGATCAACTAATACGGAAACGTGCTTTAAACAATTTATTAAAATCCTTTGTAAAAGGTATATATTTAAAAACCCAAACGGGCTGTGTTAGACAGAACGTTTTCGGAATACATCATTCCATCATCGGTGTCTAGGAGTACATGAATGTAGCCACTAAATATATGGGTAAAAACCCGTTAACAAATAATTAGTTACATTTGTTCCACATTATATCTTATAAATACTTATGATGTTAAAGTTACCGTTGGATTAGGTAACATGGCGACATATGACTCCACGTTGAAGTTTCAACTGCTTGATATAAAAATAGACAAAAAACAGTTTTTGATTCCAATATTAGTCCAGTCGTCAGAGATTTGACCTCCAAAAGTCATACGAACATGCTTAATTTTGCTGAGAATGTGAATGTGTAAAACCCCAAAAAATGTATAAAGGAGTTTACCACTTTTACTCTAAGGGAAAAACGGAAAAATCGATTTACCAGGAATCTGTTCTACGTAGAAAAAAATTAATCAAATAAAAAATATAGCTGAGATAATTTTAAACAAAAATATTAATTAGCACCTTTTGTGTAAAATGAGTCGTTCTGTCATAAACAACGCTTGAAGCGACCGATGATTTTCAATGTCAAGTAATCAATGTTAAAATCAATTTTAGATAAAATTTGTATCAACTCGACGGTAAATATTCGATATCTTTTGATAACACTGTCCAACCGACAAAAATCAAAATGCGTTTTAAAGGTGAAAAGTGCATATTTCTTATAAAATGTTTGTATGTTGGAGCAAATGAAATAGTTTCTATAAACGTGGTAAATAAATAAACGTTTAGCGGTTTTTACCATTTTTTACGATTCTCGTAAGATAAATAATATTTAACACTTCCACTGACCGGTCTCTATGTAATTTTCATTATTAGAGCCCAATCTTCAAAACATATAGCCTTAAATTTAGGTTTTAAATTTTGGTAATAAATGTGAGGCATTTGAGATATGCCTAAAAAAACGCTGAATTTTAACATTCGCAGAATTTAAGGTGGAATTTTTAGCTGAAGTTGTGTAGTTTCAAAAAACGAACTTGTATTTAAAAAAAATAGTTTTAAACATTTTAGATCGTTTGTAATGTAAAAGTTTAAATTTGTCGATAGGACACTCATATCAAAAGATATAGAATTTTTACAGTCAAGTTGATATAAATTTTATTTAAAAGTCGCCTCAATCGTCGTTTCTAAGAGAACGGTTCATTCTACAGAAAAAGTGCTAATTAACATTTTTGTTTAAAATTATCTAAGCTATATATTTTTTACGGCGTACAGATTCTTGGTAAAACGATTTTTTCCGTTTTTACTCCCATAAGAAGGGGCTTTAAGGCGGAAAAGGCAGGGGGATAAAGGTGGTAAACTTTTTTGCATGTTGTTGGGGATCCAAAGTTGACATTCTTAGCAAAATTTATCTTGTTCTTATAATTTTTAGAGGTTCAGTAGCATTTTAGTCTCTAACGACTGGAATATATTATCTCAAAAATCAATTTTCTGCAGTTATGCCGGTTTCATTTTACAGCTACGATATAATAATCGTTGTCATACAGATTACGCAACGAATACAACGAAAACCTGACAGAAGGATAATTGTTCGACCTACAGTACAACAAGCGGGAAGTGGCTTACTGCGCTTTGACCAAATTTCAATATTTTATTATTTTTTAATATATAGTAATTAATTATTAATATTTATTAATATTTAGTATTATTTAATATTTTTTCTTTATACTATCACACCTAATTCTTTTCTTCGCTGACCATCAAGCAGAGGAGATCGAAGTATGTATTTAAATATTTCTTTGAAATGGAAACAGGTATATTTTGGAATTAAAATGGAAAGTTCAATGAAAAACTAATGTTTAGGATCCCAAGCACGAGAAATTATTTTTAATATGAATACAATTTACTACAGAAGAAACTAATTTAGATACACTCTTAGAAGATCTGTAAAAGTAAAAGAACGTGTGGCTAATTTAACGGGTAATTAATTTAATAATAAATTAAATATAATGCATGATTATAAAAAATTATTAAACATTAATATACATTTAATATACTTTTACTTTTCTATGTCACTATTTAGTGACATAGAAACCCGAACACTTATTATAAACTACTATGTTTTGAAAACGTTTTTTACAATTATACAGGGTAGCAAAATAATTAAAACGTCAAAATGTCAAAATGATTGAAAAAATTTAAAGGGATAAATCAATTATTAATCTGTTGATTCACCTCGATAGGAATTACACTCTTAGATGCGACTGGTCTCGCTTCTGATTAGGTGGTCATATCCTCCGAGAATTTTCCGCTCCATGCCCTAATTAACTCTTTCCGAAGTGCTCTCAAAGTTTGAGAAGGATGCTATAAATTAAGAAGTCTCCAACATATCACGTGCTCAATTGGGTAGTGTAAGAGGTAGCACTCAGTGTGGCCGAAATAAGAAAAAGAGACTTGGTAGTAGAATACCGGTCCCTTAGAACCATTAACAACCTTAGGCGATCTTAACTCTTTTTGTTCTTCGGTTCACCCCGTATTCCTCGATATTTGTGTTTGACGTGCTTTACGCCATGCCAGATAACATCTTAACAAAGTATCTCCTGTTTGCAATTTCCCAAAAAAAAAGTCTGGCTTCTCTTAGGCCAACTATCCGCCCCCTATCACACTCGCTCAATTGATGAAAATTTGTGCATCTTCGTACTCTAAGAATTGTAATTTTCTTCTTCTTCTTCGGAGTCTATAAGTCATGGCAACCGTCTTTTGGGACAGAAAGGGCATCCTGTTAAACGATTTTTGCCTCATTGAAAAACAGTTAACAGCTTTTGTGAGACATTAGACGTGCGATACAGGACTGCCGGCGAGGACGATGATCCAGTTGTGTGAGGCTTTTCGATGACAACACTCGACTTTATGTCTTACATCAAACTGAACAACTGCTGAGAGATTTTGGCTGGACTGTTTTTTTCCCACAAATGCAATACTTGGATCATGTGTTGGGAGGCGAAAGATATGAATAACTTCAAGTTATACTGGAAGGAAAAATACAGGGCAAAAGATCAGTAGGAAGACGCCAGAACTCGTGGCTGAAAGACCTAAGGAGCTGGTTCGATCGCTCATCCGCAGAAATCTTTCGCGCAGACGTTTCCAAAACTACAATTGCCATTTAAATCGCCAACCTTCGAAAGGAGATGGCGCCATGAGAAGAAGAAGTTTTTCCCTATTCCCTCTACAATCCCGACCTAGCACTAAGGGATTATTACCCACTCAAAATTAAAGGAACACTTAAGTGGCTTATACTTTAGTACCGATGATGAAGTCAAGGAAGAAGTTACTCTATTCCACAAAGGATTGGCGGTAGAATTCTATAACATGGGATCATCGTCGGCAAAAGTTTTTGAACGGAGACGGCGATTATATAGAAAAATAGCGTAAGTTTTAAAACGATATACAACACTAGGAATAAAAATAAAGTTGTCTATTTTTAAATTTCATGGAAATCTTATGTTTTTGTTATTTACTTTGTTGGCTGTTCTACGCTACTACATTTTTTGTAAGGTTCTGAAACTACTTTCTTGTGGCATGTCTAATATTATGTTTATACGGGATTAAGCCACAATTATTGATTTTAATGAAAATTACATTTTTAACTAACTAGTGTTTGACGTTTCGACTTTCACGTTTGTATGTATTTAATACTAACTATGAACCAGAAGTACGTTTGTCACAATTATAGTAATATATGGATGAGATTTATGAAACAACAAAATTAATCAGCTTATGACATGGCGCCAAAATACTTTTTGAACACATCTATTTTAGTGAGAAATAAATGCAATGTCTTATGAACTAAAAGCAACAATCAGTAAAGCAAAATGGAAATGAATATAATATGTATGATCAAACACTGAGGCTAAGCTAAAAAAAATAACAGCGACAGTAAGCAGGTTAGGATCGATAATAATAAAATATGGATATTAGCTGTAGAAACTACCTGAGAAAGATATTAGTAACTAATTTACAAATGAAAATAGCATCAATCGTGTAAAACATACACAAACTTCCCCCATCGACGTCCACCACGTCCATCTCCCGTTCCGAACAGTCTCACCTTCGGGTCGATACGGCAAGAAGTACCGCTGTCCGCTTCTCCAATTTCGGCGCAATTCTCAAATTTTCTGACCCCGAAATGTGTTTCTTTCTCGCCCATAATATCACCCATCGAATCGCCCATTTGTTTATGCTGTTGCCCTGCTCAGTTCACCTGCCACTCGGCTCCAGGTTAAGTTTCACCGGAGTTCAGGGGTGCAGGGCGCACCCCATTTTTCCCGGCGATCGATATGATGAGAAGTTAATGGATTCTAGTGGGGGCGACAAAAGCAAAAAGGTAGGAACAATAGTTGCTAATGTTTCAACTGTACCAAACTTTTTTTTATTTACATACACTATATATTATTACATTTTAGATATTTTCAATGAAAATAAAGGGGACTTTTAATAAAAATAATCTCACCTAAATTATACTGTTTTTTAGATATTTACTATTTTGTTAGTAGAAATTTTGAGTGGCATCAAGCACGCAAAGGAAAGTATTCTTTCTCACCTTTTGTTTAATTTATACAGTAAATCTATTTTTCGCGTATCTTTAAACAATCCTAGTAAGGGTATAACTATTAATAAAGAGGATTTTAAAAATGTGCGATACGCGGACGACACAATTGTTATAAAATATAACCTTGAGGATTTTAAAATACTTGTAGAAAATTAAACTGTTCATGTTAAACCTATGGATTGAAATAGTATAACCTTTAGGATTTTAAAATACTTGTAGAAAATTAAACTGTTCATGTAAAACCTATGGATTGAAAATAAATTTTATAAAAACAATCGTCCAACGTAATCTTGTCACAAGTAATGACCGGATAGAGAATGAAGAGGTGTAAATAATATTTTGGTAGCGGGTTAGCTAATTGTGTCAATAAAGAGGGATCGAGCTTCACTGAGAAATTGAAGTACTCGGTGATTTACGAGGTGTTATATTAACTTTGTAAGTGTCGACTTTCTCCCTGGTCTTAGAGTTTTTATAATCACAAATGCAAATGAGGTTACTCGATATCACCATCAACTTGATTATATTTATTTAAGTGATTATAAGTTTAGGTTATATAAAGAATACAATTAATTTATTTCCGATCACGTTTTGTAACGTCCAAGTCGTGTTACCATTAGGATGGTTAAGCTACATCATACTGCTGAAAAAAACGAGTAGAGGAATCCTCTAAACATCTCTAAAAACTCTTAAAAGAAACGCCATCATTAAACAAAACTCCAAATGTAAATAGCAAGAGCAGCATTTATAAAGATCAAACAATTTCTTTGATGTAGCAGACTTAGTCTATGGCTCCAAATAATACAACTGAGATGCTACGTTTTTCAACTATCCTTTACGAATCGGAGTTCAATAATGAATACCTAATACTAAAAAAAATCCCTTGGTCGAAATAAATTGGGAGTATCTAAAATTCGGTGCCTTATTTACTCTGCACTTATTCTTTTCACGGAATAAACTTAACTTTCCATAAATCCCCAAAAACAAAAATCCATTGAATTGAGATCTCGACCGTGCAGTGCCCATTCAATTGGTACCTCAGAAACCCTTCCTATATAATGTGCTGAATATTGTTATAATAAAAATGCCCCAACATTATCGCTTTAATATTGGGATGGAACACCATCCTGCATTTTGTCTGATCGCTAACGGTACATCTTCCAAGTAGAGAGACAGTGTTTTGCAAAAAATTACAAATAACTTTCTCCGTTTAAATTGTTGGTAAGAAATATTGGCCCAACTAATAGTTACTGAGAATTCCAATTTAAACGTATACTTTAAAATTATTGTAATGGTGACGTATTGACACAAAATCATATACGTTTGGCATGATATTGTATAGGTAATTATTAAACTGCTGTTACGTAGAATGAGTGAAACAACTCTTCCTTAACCGTTCCCCACACTTTTATGCCACATACCCCTAATTCCGCAAGCATCACGCTTGTTTCTGGGTGCTCATCATTACGGGGAGAACAACATTGTCTTTTGCACGGTTTTTTACGTAAACATTGTTACCACGCACTTATTTTTGTAAAGTCCCACTTTCTCTTTTAATGGCGATCAATTGCTAGTTATCTGGTAAATTTCTATTAGGGTACTTATCTGCATAACGCCTTGCTGTTACATCACCATTCACTGTACCTATGTAAAAATGAAGAAAAGGGTAGTTACAATCAATATTTCTTACTTATTCCAGTTATTCTTACCTAAGACCAAGTGCATATCTGCAGTTTCAGAAAAAGTGTAATTGTTCATTTTTAATCAACAAAACTCTCGTTCATAATAACTCTCAAACTACTCTCAAGATGGAGAGCACAACAAAAATTTACATACTCAAATAATAAACATAATATTTGTGAAAATTAATATTATATTATTTTAGCTTGACTTTAAAATGTGACTGTATATTTTAAATTAGTGATTTAACAAATAAATACTAACAGCTAACAAGTTGTAAAATAAGTATTTCATCCCATTGAAGTCTCGTTTTTGTTCTATTATGATATCTACTACAAAAAATTTGGGAGGAAAAGGTTTGGAGACCCCTCTTAACATCTAGAAAAATTGAAAACAAAAATAATTTCGGTACTTTTGGATGCTTACACATAATATAAATTTTCATAAAAAGTTTTTAATCCTTTTAGAACAATATTAAAAAATGCGGTTTTAGCTTTGTCACTTTAATCGTTCGTTAAGGAGGCCCTAGACGATCAATTTGCTTGATTAAACGACTGAGTCAATCGATTGACGCGCGTTTGAATCAACCACAAACAGCTCTTCAATCTTTTTATAAAAACCTCACCATCAGTAATCGAGGATAAAGTTCATACGTTACACTGGTTCTGTGTTTGTGTTTCGTTATAGTTGTTGAGTTTGGTGAACAATGGTTTTGAATACAGATTTTGGCTTTCCCGTCTTAACCCGGATCGCTCTTAATCGTAAACAAGAACAAAATAAGAAACGACGGTGGTCCAAGATATGGTACAAAATGAGAAAGAAACCGTTTCACCCATGAACATTTACTAAATTTTCTGACAGATTCAAAAACAGAGAATTACAGGAACATTTTGAGAATGAACCAAGATTGTTTCGATTAACTATTCGAGTTCGTACGTCTCGACATAAAAAAGGATACAAATATGCGTGAAGCGATACGCACTTCTTCTCGAGTCAAGGTGCCCATTTCTGCTTCAAAAATTGTGTCATTATTTATTTTTTTCGCAAAACGGCGTTGGTCCCCAACTTTTTTAATTTCATAGCCCATCCCTTAGCGAGGATATTCTCTTTAGTCTCATGTCGCTTAAAATACTCAGTCGCTTGTACCACTAATTGTTCAGTACTGTCTCGCCCTGCTTTTCTTTTGTTGCACTGCTTTTTAGGAAGGGCAAGTTTGGAAGTCGGCGTTGCAACTAGGCCAGAAGGAGACGCAGTAGTTTAGGAATCTATAAGTGACTATGTGTCCTAATCAGGAATTGATGGCTGTAACGAAAACTAAAATAAAGGAAACGAAGGCTTACAAAAGTACAAATGCTAGTTATTGATGCACATACATATTTAACTATATTAATTTAATTGTTATGTTATTGATTTGCTAGCTTCGTTTTTTGTTTCTCATCTAGGCTCCGAAATCCCAGGATGACTGGATAGAAGTTGCTCAGGAATTCGATGGTAAATGAAATTTTTCATGACTACGTAGAAAGCGTTTACGGCAAACACGTGGCAATCCAAAAGCAGCCCAATTCTGGATCTTTAGATAGGGTGTGATAATGAATACAATGTTTTGGCGCAAGTTTTCTGATAACCAGCTTGACATGGCAGATTCAAGAGAGTTGCAAAGCATTCCTTATAAGAAATTTCCGTACGTGTTCGTAGGAAATGAAGATTTTCAACTTCAACTAATTTCATGAAGCCCTATAACAGGGCTGGTCTGTTATAGGGCTATGTGGCTATAGGTCTCCCGAGCTAGAAGAGTTGTAGAAAATTCATGTGGAATAAAAACAAAGAGTTTCAAAATATTTCAAAATGCCATTAAATTTGATCCAGACAAGTTAAAAAAATAATTGTGAAATGCTGCCATTTGCACAACTACTTGTCTAATCAAAAAACATAGTCAACTATTAACCCCCTCATGAGATTGACAGGGACGACATTACTGGAACTGTGGAACGTGGGTTTTGTAGGCAAGACACTCCATAGATGGTTTCCCTTCAAAGGACTAAAGGTAATTTAACAGTATAGGCAAAAGGAAAAAGGGACATTAATGTCCTTAATGTAATGAACTGAGAACATTAATTTTTGCTTTTAATAGCTTAACAATAAAATCAGGTCTGAGCACTTTCAACGCCTTCACGATTTTCTCTAGCGCCGCACTTTTTTATCTTTATTGAAATAGTCTTTGCTTTTCACTTCCCCTAATTTCAGATAATCGCGATATAAATCAATTAATAAACTAACAAAGTCCCTCTATGAGTTTTCAGGAAGCTCGGTAGTAGTGGACGTCATGGTTCAACCGAATGACTGACGATTGACGCAATGCTTGACGAAACTTGCCCTAGACGATCAAACGCTCTCTACAACCGCAAAATTATTCAAATTTTCTATCAATCACAGTAAATCATTGATTCAATCGATTGACCAAAATGATTGACTGATCAAAATGATTGACTGTTTATAATCTCCTTTAGGTTTAGGTATATATGGAATAAAAGGTAACACTTATATGGAATAAAAGGTAATTTAAATGTCATCCAGAATAAGGTATATAATATAGGGTGTGCTATTTAAAATATTATTAATATTAAATATTATTCAATGTGGCATGTAGGCCAAATTCAAATAAAATAATTAAAAACCCTGTGTAACAAAATGATAAAAATTTAAATTTTATTGATGCTTATTATCTTGGCTACGTATAGCGCTGGTATTTGTGGATGTGTTGTACATAACCAGGACATACTTGATTATATTTATTGTTGTGTGTGTGTAGTTTCATTTTATGACTAAAGACATAATCTATTAGCCTATTATGTTTTGAGTTATTAATTAATTTTTTTTTAAACAATTGTTATAGAGAGAACCCGTAACAACAATAAAATCTTATCTTCTATTGACTTGCATATAAGTACGTACCTTATATTTATTGTTCAAACTTACAAATTAAGAAATGTTTCCATATTTCAAAAATTAAAAAAAAAAGGTATAGGAAACTCCAATATAGTTTGAAATCTAAGTAAATTTGTTACAAGATACGCAGTCGAAGCGATACATTGATATCGGGTAGACGTGTTTATTGATAAAGTCATTAAGCTCCCAGTTTTTTTGACAATTAGAATATTTTAATTTCGTCGTGTTTAAAAATATTTACATATTATAGTAAAATAGTGATAAAAAAGTGAAAATATTCTCCCCTGATGGGGGAGAATACTAATAAGACGCCAATGCGCGAACTAAATACTTCTGAAGTTGTTAGTGTTAGTGAACAAGATATGGATACAGGAATTAATACCACCGTTTCTCCTGCTACAAGGGAAGTAAAACTTTTTAATATTAATTCTAGTAATTACGATTTTCAAAATTGTTGTGTATATGTTGAAAAGACCAATGATCAGAATATAGGCCGATTGCACCCTATGGTTGTGGGTGATATTTTACATCAAAAATTAAAGATCAACAATATTAAGGAAATTAAAAGTATAGGAAGAAACCGTGTTAAAGTAATCCTCAAATCTATTTTGGATGCAAATAAATTAGTCACTAATATTCATTTAAAAGACGATAATTTAAAGGCGTATATTCTTAATCACCTCTTAGAAATCAAAGGGCTGATACGTGATGTCGATACCAAATATAACATTGAATATTTGAAAAAATATATGACCTCTAGTTCACAAATTATTGATATTAAAAAAATGCACAGGAAAATAGAAAAGGATGGAAATACAGAATATGTACCTAGACGTAATGTTATAATTACATTTGAAGGCAATTGTTTACCAAACTATGTTGTAATTAATTATGTATATTTTCAAGTTGAAAAATTGTTAGGTAAAGTTACACAATGTTATAAATGCCTCAAATTTGGACACATTTCTAGACAATGTAAAGGTACACAGGAATACTGCATACGATGTGGAGAAACTAAAACTGATACACATACATGTGATGAAAAAAAAAATGTATTGCATACACTGTAAAAGTGATAATCATATATCAATCTCTAAAAACTGTCCTTTTTTCGAACATCAAAAAAAAATAAAAAATATCATGATTGAACATAAAATTTCATATTTGGAGGCCAAAAATTTAAACGATTCTTCTTTTTCTGGTCTTATTTGTAATAACAGATTTGAAATATTGTCAAATTCAGATAGAGAATTTCCAAAATTAACTAACACATCTGAAGTTAATAAACCTGCTTATTCCAACCTATTGAGGCCTCATTTACAGAAAACCAAAAATATTAGTCAACCAAGTTGTAGTAAATCAAGCACTGATTATAGAGAAAATAAAAAAAGAAAAGTATCATCTCCAACTTCCGAATATCCTACATCTCCTCACATCCCTTTCAGATTTGGACCATCTCAACCTTTACCACCCTTAAACAAGGAAAGTTTTTCAACTGTAGACAATGAAAAAAATAAATTAGTAGATTCTTTAGTAATTCTTTTCTCAGATTTTATTCAAAATATTAATTGTTTAGAACAGGCAAAATCACTTGATATTAATATGTTAGCCAAAGGTATTAATAATGTTCTAGATAATATTTTTAAAAAATAACTAATCTAATTACTTTCAAAGCTAAACTCAAAATAATACAATGGAATGCTCGATCAGCTGTTGCTAACAAAAACAGCCTTCTCAACTTTTTAATAACCGAAGATATTGATATAGCTTTAATAAGTGAAACCTGGTTTAAACGGGATGTTGTTTATAGTTATAGAGGTTATAATGTAATTCGCGAAGATCGGGATGACGGCTATTCCGGAGTTGCTATTTTAATTAAAACTGGTATTCCCTTTGAAAACATAAAAATAAAAAAAAATTATAATAAAGAATTGCTTGCTTGTGGTATTAAAATCAACTATAACAAAAGTCATTTAACTTTACTCTTTGTATATAGGTGTCCGAAAGCTAAAACTAACACTGAAGATTGGGATAAGTTATTTTCTCAATTAAAACACCCTTGTATCATTGGAGGAGATATGAACGCACATAATTCTCTGTGGGGCTCATCTAAAAATGATAAAACAGGCCATCAAATTGTGGAGACAATTCAGAATCTAGATTATGTGGTAATGAATAATAGACAACCAACTTGCCAAACGAGACCAGGAAACACAGATTCCATGATTGATGTCACATTTTGCTCACCTTCTCTCTTTGATAAAATTTCGTGGTCTGTAGATACTGATACTTTGGGATCAAATCACTTCGTTATAAGGGTTGTAATCGATATCTTGAGAACTGATGCGAATATCATTTATCCCAGCAGTAAGTGGAACATTAAAAAAGCCAATTGGTCATTATACTCTCAGTTTATTGAAACCTTATTAACTAACAACCCTCACGCCTACTCAGACACGCAAGAAAAATATAATTTCCTTATTGACTGTATTAATGAAGCTTCTAAACAATCAATTTGTCAATATAAATCATTTAAATGTAAACGTACTCCCGCTCCGTGGTGGGATTCGGAATGTGATGAATCCGTTTCGGAAAGAAAGAAAGCATTAGTAAACTACAAAAAAAATCCTTCTCTTGAAAATTTTTGTAAATGCAAAGAAGTGAATGCTCGTGTCAAAAAATTCCTGAAATTGAAGGCCAAACAAAGTTGGGTTGAATGGTGTTCAAAATTAAATAAACAAACTTCATCTAGTCTTATTTGGAACCAAGCAAGGAAAATGAACAGGAAAAAAGTTAACTTTTCACTGCCTCTAAATAACACATGGGTAGACGACTTTTTTGATAAAATAGCTCCACCTTACGTAAATAACCAGATAGATGTAATACCATCTGAAACTCTCTCATCTGATCAGAATCATTTTCTCTTAACACCTTTTTCAAGAGCTGAATTAGAGTTTGCCCTTGACAATCGCGTCAGTACCTCACCAGGATATGATGCAATCAAATATCCTATGATACAAAATTTGCCAGATAACGCAAAAGAATTACTTTTGAATATATTTAACCAGATAATTATTGAGGGTAAAGGCATAATCGATTTTAAGCGTATTATAGTTGTCCCTATTCCCAAACCGGGAAAAAACCCTAAATTAGCTGAAGCTTACCGACCTATATCACTATTATCATGTATATTGAAGACTCTTGAACGGATGATTAAAATTAGGTTAGATTGGTGGCTAAGGGATCAAAGTCCCTTACCCGCTAACCAACATGGCTTTAAGAAAGGTTATGGAACCTTAGATTCCTTAACAACACTTGTTGTAGACATTCAGAATAGTTTTTCCAGGAACAGTTATGTACCTGCTTTATTTTTAGACATCGAAGGTGCTTACGACTCGGTATCCCTTACAATTCTCCAAGAAAAAATGATTAAATTTTTTCATATTCCAGCGCAGTTTGCTTCTAACGTTGTGAACTTGTACACAAATAGGATAATTTATTTAAAAGACAATCATACTCTTATAGGACCTAGACTTAATAACAAAGGATTACCTCAGGGCTCCGTTTTGAGTCCTATTTTGTTTAACATTTACACAGCAGATCTAGACAACATCACTATTACTAATATTGCATTTACTATTGTACAATATGCTGACGATTTCTGTTTGTATACAGAACACAAAAAATATCAGCAATCCATTGAAAACCTGAATGAAGTGTACGGATTCCATAAAAAATGGTTTATAGAAAATGGTTTCGAATTATCCTGCAGTAAATCACAAGTTTGTTTATTTACCAGACATAACTTTCCTAATGCTAGTCCAATAAATTTAGGTGGGCACCAATTTTCCCTTAAAAACACAATTAAATATCTGGGAATGATACTCGACCAGAAATTGACCTGGAAGTTACATATTGATGACATGTTGAACAGATGCAATAAGGGATTAAACTTTCTTAAATCAATTAATAAAACTTGGTGGGGATCGGATGTTGAAGTAAGTTTATTATTTTACAAAGCTTACATACTAGTTTTGTATGGATCAGCAAGTAATGTACTACTAAACAAAATCAACGTTTTACAGAACTCAGCCCTACGAATATGTTTAGGAGCCATGAGATCCACTTCAGTACAAGCTTTATATTTGGAAGCATTATAACCTCCTTTAAATATAAGACGAAGGTTTTTGTCCAAAAAATATTTAATGAAAGTATACTTACTGAACTCATCTCTATACGAAAAGATAGTCACTTTGAATTGCCATGACCTGACAAATAAATATTGGCAAAAAAAGAAATCTCCCTTACTTTGCGAAGCGTAAAATCAAAATATAGCACTTTTAAAAAATATAGATAGAACGAACTATATATTCAAAAATTACTCTTCTTTCTTTTTACATACAGATATTATTGTACCAAATTATAGTGAAAATATATATTTAAATAAAAATATTGTTCTATCTTTAACAAGCAAATACAAAGAGGCAATAACTCTATATACAGATGCGTCTAAATCTCCAGATGGAACCGGATGCGCTTTTTTTATACCATCGGAACATATAGAAAAGAAATTCAAACTGAACCCGGAAACTTCGATTTATACAGCAGAGGCTATTGCAAAATATGAAGCTTTATTATATGTAGCTGAAGTTGAGTTTGCCCATATTCTAATTCTGTCGGACTCCTTAGCAGTGTTAAAATCCATTGGTAAATGTGGACCACCTAACTTACAAGACTGCCCATACATTTATAGAATTAAACATATTATTCAAACTCTTTTAACTAAAGGAATCAATGTACATTTTCTCTGGATTAAAGCACATGCAGGATTTGAACATAATGAATATGTCGACCTATTAGCCAAAGAAAGCATTTTATCCGATACTGGTATTCTACATAAAGTAACGCTTTCTGACAGTATTGTTTCTTGCAAGTTAACATTGCTTCGAGAGTGGAGCTACCAGTGGAAGGAATACTCTTTTGTGAACCAAAATAGATACTCGATAATTCAGCCAGATATTCCCAAATTTCTTTGGTACAAGTCTTTTAGAGCTTCCAGGAGGCACATAACCTCCATTATTAGAATACGTTTCGGACACGCATGTTATCCAAAGCACTTATTTAAAATAAAGGTTTTGGATGATGACAAATGTGAGCATTGTAGAGAGGAAAGTGATTTAGATCATATATTTTTTGGTTGTTCTAAAAACAGAGTGTACTCATCCAAACTTATAAATGATTTATTAAAATATAAAATAGCAGCTCCTTGGAATATACTATATTTATTATCACTTGGCTCTGTAGATAGTTACAACTCCTTAATTCAATTTTTAAAAGACAGCAAATTATCATTATAATTCTCTAAAAATTATTTAGTTAATCTTGTTACCTTTGTAATCTTTTAAACCATTTGTATAACTTCCTCCTCTCCGTGACCTAGTGTTGTTGTGTCTTATATAAATAAATGCCTTGATAGGTCCCTAGGCGAGAAGAGTGTGTCCCTGTTCTCCTAATATCGATGTAATAATCTTTTATTTTGATAGGGCATTTATAAGTCTAAGCCAAAAAAAAAAAAAAAAAAAAAAAAAAAAAAAAGTTACAAGATAGACTAATACAATATATGGTATTCCATTCAAAATACGTACGTTATAGCTTGAATGTCTCCATTCATAGAATAATCTAATATTTTGATCACCCAATAAAAAAATTTGTATATATATATATATATACATATAAATACGTTCGAATTATCGGGTAAAATGGTCTATAATGAAAATCTTTCTTGTTTCTGAGATACTCAATATTTAATAGCTTCCTCGGGAGTAAACTAAAACAATTTGAACATTAAAAAAAATGGCGTACATTGGCGTAAACTGACATTGAAGTATTTGAAATATTGAATGTCAAGATTAGATTGTCTTAAGCACGTTCGTTACAGCTATACGATAAAAATTATTTCAAATGTAAAAATAAAAATAACAATAAAAGAAAAGTTAGAAGAATAATATTTCTTTGATGAATTATTAAGGTTAGTTGTTATTAAGATGATTGTTGGCTATTTTGAATATTTATAAATTTTGTTCAATATGTTACAATATATGTTACTTAACTGTCCAGTGTCCGTTTTATAATTTAAAGTGTTTTTATGTTTGTTAATGTAATACATCTCAAGAAATAATCTACTTTTGTAGTTATCAGTCTGTGCCAAAATGTGAGCTTTTTTATAGTCTAGTATATGACCAGTGTTTTTATAGTGCTCAACCACTGCGCAAGTATTTTTTCCCAAGCGGCAATCACTTTTATGTTGTGTGATGCGTTGTTTTAGCTATTGTGATGTTTGACCAATGTAGCTATTTTGACATCCTAAACACGGTATTTCATAAACGACTTATTACTTTTATATAAGGTTGGTACTGGGTCTTTGATTTTTGAAAATAGTTGTTTGCTGTTCATGGTATTATATTTAGCTATACTAATACTTATTAGGAACATTTTTGAATATGGATATGACAGAATGAGTTAGACCATTAATAAAGGGAAGTTTTTTATACTTGATTGATTTGTTGTTAGAATCATGGACGGGACCGTCATAGAAATTAGTGCTGTAAATCAGTTTTTTTAAAATTTGTTTAGGATATCCGTTGTTACGAAAAATTTTGTATATTATGTCCAGATGTTTTTGTAAAAAGTTGTCATCCACAATGGACATTATCCTGTTTTTCATACCTAGTACGGGATTATATTTTTGAAGAGTGGTATGGTTTGAATAGTAATTTATATACGAGTACCTGCCTGATGCTGTCGGCTTTTGGTACCAATCCAATGTCAAAATATTGTTATTTGTTCTTATTACTCTTGTGTCTAAAAATGGTATACTAAAATCTGTCTCAGTTTCAATTGTAAACTGAAGATGTTTATTAAATGAATTAAAAATGTTTAATGTGGTATTGATGTGATAAGATGGAACTTAAAATTAAACCAGTACCAACCTTATATAAAAGTAATGTCGTTTATGAAATACCGTGTTTAGGATGTCAAAATAGCTACATTGGTTAAACATCACAATGGCTAAAACAACGCATCACACAAGATAAAAGTGATTGCAGCTTGGGAAAAAAAATACTTGCTCAGTGGTTGAGCACTATAAAAACACTGGTCATAGAATATAACAAAGCTCACATTTGGGCACAGACTGATAACTACAAAAGTAGATTATTTCTTGAGATGTATTACATTAACAAAAATAAAAACACTTTAAATTATAAAACGGACACTGGACAGTTACGTAACATATATTGTAACATATTGAACAAAATTTATAAATATTCAAAATAGCCAACATTCATCTTCATAACAAACTAACCTTAATAATTCATCAAAGAAATATTATTCTTTTAACTTTTCTTTTATTGTTATTTTTATTTTTACATTTGAAATAATTTTAATTTTTTATCGTATAGCTGTAACGAACGTGCCTAAGACAATTTAATCTTGACATTCAATATTTCAAATACTTCAATGTCAGTTTTTATTTGCGAAATCTTTTAAATTCTGTGAGTGTTTTAAAATGTATTTGTACGCCATTTTTTGTAATGTTCAAATTGTTTTAGTTTACTCCCGAGGAAGCTATTAAATGAATGGCAAAATATTGAGTATCTCAGAAAAAAGAAAGATTTTCATTACAGACCACTTTACCCGATAATTCGAACGTATTTATAAATTATTTTTTTGTCGAAATAATCACTTCTAATATATATATATATATATATATATATATATATATATATATATATATATATATATATATATAAATACATATTAGTAATAACCTTTTTGAATGACTATAATAATTTAAAACATTTGCATAAATAACTTCAAATGATTTGTCATGGCGTACCTCGTCAAAAGCTTTTTACATCATAAAAAGTGATTTTTGTGAATAAGTGTTTATTTATCGGTAATAAATATTATAGAAATCAAATCCGAATAGGTTGTTTTTGTTTAGTAGTACAAAAAACCTATTTAACGGATTAGGCCGGAAAAACGTAAATATGAGTAGGATGTTGATGTTACATAAATATTTAGTACTAAATATTTAAGTACAGTGAACACTTCTTGTGAATTGATTTTTGTAATATTCCTTGAAAAATGTTTTCTAACAAGGTAACAAATATTGTTCCTAAGAAATTCGGAGAAAAGTTTTTCTTTTACGCGTGTGAAAATATTTTTGATTCTATAAGTCTAGTATTGTTTATGAGAATTAAGAGAGTCGTAACACTCTCCGAATAATGTTTGTGCTGCTTTTTATTGTATTTCTGTTTAAATGGATTTAAAAATTTTAAAATATTCAGATGTGTGTGTTGTCTTTGTTCTCAAAGTGAATTATTAAATTCATAAAACATAAAAATCACACGATGTTTAAAATATTCTATTTAAAATATTCAAAGCAATTTATGTTGATAGTGCAATATGTTTGAGTTTCGCTTAGGTTAGGTTTGGTTCAATATGAGTGAGCGGTTAACCACCCTTCCACTTGACCTAATAGGTTTATTGTGGCTCATCTCTAGGTTAAAATTGTCCTTTTAGTCCAGCCTTTGTAACAAAGTCTATTATGGCCTTTGGTGAGACTTCTACGAAGTAGTAGTATTTATTAAGATGTTTATTTTAGATGTGATGATATGTATTTAATTTAAGGTATATGTAACATATTTTATTATCACAAAAAAATTCAAGTTTCGTTAAATGTATTTAAAAACTTTATTACCTCATAAATTGGAACCTTTATATATATATATATATATATATATATATATATATATATATATATATATATATATATATATATATATATATATATGTATATATATATATATATATATATATATATATATATATATGTATATATATATATATATATATATATATATATATCGAAAAATATATATCGGGATCACTACTTCCGGAAATCAACAGACGAATAAAACAAGCGTGGTCAGCATTCGGACGAAATTCCATAGTCTTCAAGTCCAAAATGCCACTATACCTCAAGAAGAGAGTATTTGATCAATGCATATTACCCGTCTTGACATATGGATGTGAAACTTGGATATTAAAGAGAGAAATAACGTCGAAACTCCAAGTAACTCAAAGAGCAATGGAAAGATGTATGCTAGGGATAACAAAGAGGGATCGTAAAAGAATTGAATGGATACGGAGGCAAACCCAGGTGACTGATGTAATCCAAAGAATAAAATCCCTGAAATGGCAATGGGCAGGACATATGGCAAGAAGAACAGATAACAGATGGACCACTAGAACAACTATGTGGTACCCCAGGAATGCTAAGAGACCAAAGAGGCGCCCAAATCTCAGATGGGATTATGATATTAGAAAATTAACAGGAACAACGTGGTCTCGAATAGCAGAAGATAGAAAAATATGGGCGCAAATGAGCGCAAATTATTACAACGTATAACTAAGACATCGTCGAATAATAATAAGAACATAGAAAAACTTTGAAATAAGGGAGGCTGCACCGTAATTGGAAACGGTTAATAAAGCTGCACATGATGATGATGATGATGATATCGAAAAAAGGAGTACGACCGTAAATCCAATATAAATAAGGATCACTCGAAGAGTGGTGGATTTTTCGGTCAAAAGTTGTAGAAAAAAGACAAAGAAGTTGGCTACTTCATCTATTTATTGAAGACGTTTCGCTCTCTAATCAGAAAGCATCATCAGTTCATCTAAAAAGCACAATATAAAAAACCAAACATCCATAGATAAGTCAATATAAATGTGTTACCTCAAAAAGACATGTAGCAGTCAATGGTATAAAATGTAAAGAAGCTTAAGATAATGGACATCAATAATTAGTTGTATAAACAATAAATTGAAACTAGATACAGTTTTTGTACATGTAATTTAAAAAAGTATATAAAAAACTTATGTAAACAATAATTATTTGCCGAGAACTAACAAGATCATAAGATCACACTTCCAACAGTTAATTATTAGTTTAATTTAATTTTTACTTCAGGTAACATTATTGAACATATTAAGAATTTAATTAGTAATATTATAAAAGGTGTAATTAAGTTACCACAAAAGCTTCCAATGTTAACAGGAGATACCCGGCAAATGGGCGCAAAATTTCGGTCCACATAGCTATCACGTGAAAAGACAGTGTCCTTGAACATGTCACACAATGTGACACCTTGTTGTGACACCTTGTTGTGTGTCCATGACACACAACAAGGCGAGTTACCAACCGCTCATGCAATATGGCGGTAAGTTTAAAAAATTTATGAAAAAGTAGGCGAAAACCTTGTCTGTACGAACCATTAAATGAAAGAAAAAGATTTTTAAAAACACCATCCTCATTCAGGGAATGGCTCGAAGAAATAGAACAAACAAGTGAGGTCGATCCCTAAATCTCATATAAAAGTGTCACAGTCACAGGTGCAGATTTAATTCAAACTCCAACAGTCCAAGCTTCATAATAATTTGGAACTGAGAAATCAATGAGAATTTTATGAATCCAATTAATTTAAAAAAAAAATTATTAAACTATTTCATCAAAATTTTTTTTATATATAAACTTGATAAATGAATCAATAAAATATTAGTTGAATATCAATCTTAATTAAGTGAAGTTGAGTAAGAAAATGTTATTTTATTTTAATTCAATTTATTTAATGTGAAAAAAATTATGTAAAAACACACCTTAGGAGACAAGTTTAAAGTAAAAAACCGTTAAGCCTAATTCTGCAATATGCATGATAGATTTGGATCAAGTTACTAATGTCAGTTCTCTTATTCAGAGCGTTAGGGTGTTGAACAGTAGAAGGCGTTAGGGTGTTAAAGTATTGAACACATTTCCAAAAACTGCCTTTTTACGAGATTGAGTTCGTTGCCAAGAATCTTAACTTTATGAAAGTCCACCTTGTGATTAGTGTTAATAGCATGTTAAGTAAGAGCACAAGTATGCTTAGATAAGTTAATATCACTACGGTGTGTCGTAAGACGCCCTCGTAGTGATCTCCCTGTCTGACCGATGTAGCACGAGTCACACTCAGCACAAGGTATGTGATAAATGATGTTGACTTGTTCCAAAAGGGACAAGGGTGTTTTAGTTTTAGAAAATAAGTTTCTAACAGTCTTGGCATTCTTAATAGCAATTTTAACAGGTATATTATTATGTTTGTACAGTTTAATAAGTTTCTCAGTAACTTGAGGGAAATAAGGCAAAGAGGAGTAATGGGTAGTTGGAGTCCCAAGTACAGTAATAGGCAGAACAGTGTTATTTATGGTATTATTTGATATTATTCTAAATTGGTCACCATTGGGTATGTCATTAAATGAGGAGCCATATCTTTGTAAAAAAAAGGTATTTATTAATGAGGAAGGATGAGTAGGAATTCTCAATCAAAAAGTTTTTGAGATTTGATTGAGAATTTGATAAATAAACTTCTATTGGTTTAATGTTATTAAGGAACATTGGTAATTCTGCTTCGCTTTAGTGGACTATAGAAATCGATCTCGTATTCACAAGTGGTGGATGTGTAGGATGCTCAAATGGGAATTAACTGTCACTCTCAACACATAGTAACTCTTAAGAATTTGGTCTATCTATGGTATAATTTGTTTTAATTTTAATCTTTATTTAACATAACAGATAAACATCAATCACAAAAAAATGAAATAAAATATAAATGTTCGGGAAACGGAATTATTTTTGAAGAGTTCCAGTTCGACTTCGGAAATCGTTCCCAAAATACAAAACAATAATAAATTAAACAAATTTTGCTTTTTGTTACTTGGTGAAAAATTCTTCTAATAATTTAATTTTATCTGACTAATTTGTATTAAAAATTCATACATATATTATACATTTTAAAGTAGAAGACTTTAAAAAGATACTGCCAATATTATTAAGTTGCTTTTTTGGGACGACTTAACTGCAAAAGAGTTCATTTGATTACATGAAATCAACTTTAACTTGAGAATACCCGTCAGAAAAATCACAGCATGTTATTAGTCTTTAAAAAGACAACAACATGCAATGATGACAGTAAAATTCTCCTGTTAGTGATTCCATACTAAATCATGAGGAAAAAAATAGGAAAAAACCTTATTATACTATCCCAACATGATAAGTATTTGGTGTTACATTTAGTTTACTCTCAATAAACATCAAACTCGGCTTTTATATGTATGTTATTTAATAACATAAATAATGTATCCTCGATATGTTATTGACTTACTAATAGCAGTATTTTCTTTTTATTGATTTCCTCTTTTAATATGGGTAACCAGATCCTAGTTCATTCTGCAAAGGAATTTACGATGTAATTGGTATCATGTAACATAATTAGAGCCGCTTCTTTGATTTTTCTCTTTTTATCATGTGTTTCTTGTAGAACTATACTTGAATCATTCCATTAAACCCTATGTTCATTTTCCCATGCGTTAACAATCAGAGTTTGCTGTTTATTAAGAGTAAATTAAATGTAAGACCAAATACTTGTATTTGGTCGGCCATGGAGACCATGTCGGGATAGTATTATGGGTTTTTTCCTCATGATTTACTATGGAATCGCTAACAGGAGAATATTACTGTTTAATATATGTCTTAATTGTCAATATGAATGAGTTTATTAGAAGAAATTATTAAATTATTAGAATATTTTTTCACCAAGTAACAAAAAACAGAATTTTTTTAATTTAGATTTTAATGTTTTGTATTTTGAGAACGATTTCTGAAGTGGGAATCCAAACGACAAAATAAACTTATTTTAAACTTAAATTGTGGCTTATTCCAATTAAAAATTGTAATTGAATAAAAATAGTATATGTAGGATAGAAATGGTTGACTTTAGTGGCGGAAACTTATGAGAAAGTCAATAATCATTAAGAAAGTAATATTAAAATCAGCCAAGTGCAAAAAGAAATTGAGTTGCATAAAAGAATAAAAGAAAAATGTTATATAATCAAAGATCTACAAGGTCTAGACAAAATATGTAACAATATGAAACTATATGAAACAGTCTGTATATAAACTTGTTTTATGAGTTATCTCTTAGATTATATTTATTAGAAAGTAAATGAAACATCCTGTCAGAGCCAATAATAAGCAAATATCAAATGTTCTATGTCATCAATATTTCAATCCGTATTATCTTTGTCGCAAAAAGAACAAAATTCATCCACTCAACCATTTACATTCTCTGAAAATATAAACTAACCGCCTTCGTGCAATCTTATCGACAACGACATACAACCTCTACCCCATTTCCCACCTCGCGCACCCTTTGTGCGTGACCGTGCTACGTCACGCAATTCCTTTTTCTCTTCGTTTTTCCTCAAATAACTACCACGTGCAGGTACTAGAAAAAAAGGGCGGCAGGAATAGCAAGGGGTAAAATGTCTCGAAAAAATGAAAGAGTCGCGTGTGAGCACTTGCATTATAATTTTTGTGAAGAACGTACTTTACAGGATGATTATTGGAAGCAGGTGTCGAATATGTATATATGGTTTTAATATTGGTTTTAATAAAAACCAATATTTTGACAAAGTTTCGGCAAGGTCGCACTTGTCTTTGTCAAGTCAGGTAGTAACGCTACTGGCTGGTGCTTGAAGTTTACTTTATTATTATATTTTTTTAAAGTGGTCAATAATAATAATGGTTAATAAATAATAATAATAAAATTTTTAAATTTTATTATTATTATTGATTATTTTAAAGTGGTCCTTGTTATTATCTTGAAAAATGTCTTGTATATTTTAATTTTAATCAGACAGGTAAATGTCTAAATAGAAAATAGTCTAAAATTGAAGAAGATATGGAGAAGACACAATAAATTATAATGTAGAACAGCTTATTATAACATGAAAATGAATTCAGTGAGCGAACAACAAACTTGGAGATGAAACATTTGTACAAAGGGGTAATATTATTTACAGGACATAAGAACTAGAACAATATGGAACAAAATCATAGTTATAATAATAGTTTAATATTCTATCTTTTCCCGGAATCTTTTTATTGTTTAGCTTTGATAGTTGACTTCATCTCAGTGTCAAGTCCAGAATTTATAAAGGCAGTGTAAGACCGATATTGACATACACCTCAGAAACATGACCCGACACAGCCACAACACAAAGGCTACTGGAAACGGCAGAGATGAGAGTACTGAGAAGAATTACAGGAAATACGCTGAGAGATCGAAAGAGAAGTGAAGACATTAGAAGAAAATGTAACGTACAGTGTATAAATGAATGGACACAAAATATAAAAAAAGAATGGAATAAGCACAATAAAGGAGACCCGTGTCGTCAAACTAGCAAGAGATAAGTCACCAATTGGCAGAAGAAGTATCGGAAGACCGCGCAAAAGATGGAGTGACAACCTTTCATAGAGGTATTAATCCGCCAATGAACCAGCAGAATTGCTTATAAAGAGGAAGGAGAAGAAAAAGAGTTTTGTTAGTTAATAAATTTCCACATCTGTTTCTGTAATCTGTAAAAAAACCATTCCATTTCCTTACAGAATTTTTCTCATGATTTTCTTGTTTATTATCAATGCATGTTTCTTATTTCAGACCTTCTTATATCTTTTGTAAGCTTTCTGTATATCTTTTTCTTACGGTGCCTATCCGTTCCGGATGTTGGCGATCAACATGGCTATCCTAACTTTGCTTGCTGCTATTCTGAATAGTCCGGTTGTCGCTGTATTAAACCAGTTTCTCAGGTTTTGAAGCCAAGATATTCTTCTTCTCCCTGGTCCTCTCTTTCCAAATACCTTGCCCTGAAGAATGAGTTACAACAAGCCGTATCTCTGTTCATTCCTCATAACATGGCCAAGATATTGTAGTTTGCGCTCTTTGATGGTGTTAATAATCTCGCATTCCTTGCCTATTCTACGTAGGACCTCAACGATCTACCCATGAAATTCTTAAAATACGTCTGTAACACCACATCTCGAATGCCTCGAGTTTTCTTAAAGAAGCTTCGGAAAGTGTCCAGGCCTCTACTCCGTATAATAACGTAGAAAATACATAGCATCTAATGAGGGGATTTTGGTAGCAAGTGGTAAATCGTGACTTCTGAAAAGAGACTTCATCATTATGAACGCCGATCTCGCTTTTCCTATGCGTTGTTTTATTTCACTGGAGTGATCCCATTGGCTGTTAATGTTGGTACTAAGGTATGTGTAGCTGTCCACTCTGTCAATTGGATGTTGGTTAACCAAAAGCTGTGTATTTAATATTTCGCGCTTACTGACTACCATGTACTTTGTTTTCTTCATATTAAGATCAAGTCCGTGTTCTCTACTTATATCTGATATACGCGACATTATTCTTTGCAAACCGTCCAGACTATCTGCAAAAACTACTGCGTCGTCGGCATATCTAATGTTGTTTAGACGTATTCCGACTAATACGCCTTCTTGTAGTTCGCCTAGCGTTTGCTCGAAGATATATTCAGAGTATATATTAAATAATACCGGGGACAGAATGCATCCTTGCCTCACTCCTCTATCTATGGAAACTGCCTCTGTCAATTGGTCATCCACTTTAATAGTGGCTGTTTGGTTGTAATATAAATTATAGATGATTCTTAAGTCCCTATCATCTAACCCCACTTCTTTCAAGATGTTTATAAGTTTATCATGCTTTACTCTATCAAATTCCTTTTTGTAGTCGATAAAATAAGTATACACATCACAGTTAACATCCCTGCATCTTTGCATAAGCACTTGGACAGCGTCTATAGAAAGTATAGTTTTAGGAATTCTGCACAAAACTCGTCAGGCCCTACCGCTTTACCATCTTTAGTTCTTTTAATAGCTGACGTGACTTCTTCAATGGTAATCGGGGGTCCTGTTTGGCACTCAGTGTCTTCAATGGCATTCTGCCTTTCATCTGCAAAAGTTACTTCCACATAATTCTTCCAAGTGTCTAGTTTTTCTTCCACAGTTAACAGTGGTTTGCCTTGGTTATCTGCCAAACACCCAACTCTTCTAGGTTTGTATAAGCCTGCGGCTTCTTTAACTTTTTTGTGCATATTAAATGAATCGTGTTTATAATGCAATTGCTGTATTTCCGCACACTGTTTTCTTAGATGTGTATCCTTAGCTATTCTAATAGCTTTTTTGATCTTTTTATCGATTCTTTTGTATAATGACATGTCTTAATCTTTAAACTTTCGCCTCTCTTCCATCATATCTAGAATCTCATTTGTCATCCACGATTTCTTCTTTATTTTTGGTGGTTTGAGAAATTTCTCTCGTATATCTTTTGAAATTGTATGTAACTTTTCTAGCTCCTGGTCCATTACATTCGATTGAATAACGGTATTCAAATTGTTCTGTATATACCACCTTACACTAGGTTCTGTGTGTTGATCTTTTAATAGCTTGATGTCGAATTTTGGATTGACACTTCGTCTAACCTGCTTTAGCCTGAGCCTAATTTTGCCAATCAGTGGGTTATGGTCTGATTTGATATCAGCTCCTGGGTATGTCTTGACTGATGTTATGCTGTTCCGGAATCTTTTATTAATCAGAATGTAATCTATTTGATTTCTCACTATGCGGCCTGGAGTATCTTGTGGTGATTTCCATGTATATAATCTTCTGTGTGAGAGTTTGAAGTAAGTTATTAATCACAAACTCTTCTTCTGCTATAAATTCACCCAGTCGGTCTCCTCGCTCATTTCTTTCTTCAAGTCCAAATTGGCCTATGAATTCTCCCGATTGTCTCCTACCAATTTTGGCATTTAGATCACCCATAATCAAAGTTAAATCCTTTCTGGGGAGGCGTTTTAAGGTATTCGATAGTTCGTTATAAAACGCTTCACTTATCTCGTCCGGTTTGTCAGCTGTAGGGGCATATACCTGGATAATGTTAGATGTAATTGGGTAGATATTAAGTTGAAGGAGGAGTATTCTTTCCGATATAGGTACAAAGTTTTTAACATGTATGGTGTGGGAGAACAGTGATACCAAGCCAACCCCGGTGATTAGTATAATTCTAAACCCAGAGAAAACTTCACTGTCCCACAGTTCCTTGCGATTTTTACTTCTTCGCTTGAAGACCCTTCGATTTAGTGGACCACCCAGAGTTTCAGTAATTACGACCAACTGATAATGTTAACGAATCACTAGGTACCCTGAGAAACCCTGTATTATTGAATATATAAATTTTTATATTCTAATAGGACAACCTGTAAATCCAACAACAAACTATGTCTAGAAATAAAATCCAATAAATTATGAAAGTCGGTTTAATATAAAATAATATAACAAATTCTTGTGTAGATTAGGTAAAATGACATAATGTATTTTAATCATTAAATACCTACATAAAGAAATAAACATTTACATACCCTAAGGATTGGTACCAACCTATTTATACGATAGGACTGGACAATTCTATCCTATCCTTAAACCCTAAAGGTTTTAGTTAGGTTAATTATAGTTGAATTTTAATGTTAATACTAACTTATTTACTGAATACTATTTTTAAATGCAATATTAGAACTTAGTAAAATCCAATCTGTATAAACGATTTATTGCAAAAATGATTGAATAAAACTACTAAAAAACTGCGGATTGGTGAGAAATTTGTTCAGTCATATTGTATATTTTTTATTTTCTTAAAGGCCTTAACGCGTTACCGAAACCTAGGTTTTTTAAAGAAAAAGAAAGCACAATAGTCTACTTATTGATGTTCTTCGGACTCTTATTAGGTGTCGAATTATTCGTTGGCCTAGATTTCAGCTATGCCCTATGCTGCATTTTATATTGGGTAAAATTTACCTTGCTTTTCCAAAAGTTGTTGTAAAACCATCTACCATTTCACCTTCAGCACTTTAACTTTTTACACAGAACGTGCATACTAAGTTCGTTACACTAGCACTAATATTAACGATTATTAGAAGTAATTTTTAACTGCCGGAATTGCGGCATAATCCATTTCATCAACATGACAACATTTCACTTACCCAGTCTTATCTCGAATGTCTTTTTTGTTTTTCATTTCTTGCTATTAAGTAACCTTGGACGAACCCATCCATATTTTTGTATAGGCTGCAAAACTAGTTCTGATATTTGGGCGAGACATGTCCATCTCGCTTTAATTCGTATCATACGCAATAGATAACTATTCTTACACTTTAGAAAAAGACCCCTTGATATGACCACAGAAATAATTCCTTTATTAACATTTTAACAGCGGCGTGCTTTATTTTCTTTTTATTAATATTATATTTTATTTAAAAATTTTATCGTTACAGAACCGTAACATTTTTCCCCCGGCTTGGGAAATTCCCAAGACCCAATTTCGGGAGAAATTTTTGTTCCCCTCGGAACCTCAGGCCGTAACCTTTTCCAAGTTAATGTTACATTTTCCCTTTAAGTCTACTATTTTAGTCATATTTACCAGACTTTCCTTCTCGAAAGCCAGCATCTCCTTTTCTAAAGGTAAAATACATAATTTAGTAATGGGTCTGGTATATATACCAGTAGATGTCCTTACTTCCACATTTCGCACCTTACCGTCCGAACCCGGATGTATTTTTATTACTCTTGCCAATTTCCATTTCATTGGTGGCAAATTATCGTCTTTTAGTAAGACTAGGTCATTTAATTTCAAATTGTCCCGCTCTAAATACCACTTATTACGGGCCTGGAGTTCAGATAAATAGTCTAAACTCCAGCGTTTCCAAAAGGTTTGTTGAATTCGAGTTAACTTTTCGTATACAGACAGTCTGTTTTCATTAACATTTAAAATATCCCTTTCAGGTAAATTCACTAGACTTTCTCCTATTAGAAAATGTCCCGGGGTGAGACTACTCAAGTCATTTGCATCGTTGGAGATGGGTGTCAGAGGGCGAGAGTTCATTACGGCCTCTATTTGGGTTAGCACCGTATAGAATTGTTCGAAAGTTAATTTAGTATCACCTAACATCCTATAAATGTGATATTTGGCCCTTTTTACGCCAGCTTCATGTAAGCCACCCTGATGGGGTGCTTGAGGTGTTAAAAATTTAAATTCTATGAAATTATTTAAACAATAATTCTTTATTTCCGCCTTTACGTCCGACTTCTGGAAAAAAGTTTTTAATTCTTTATATTTGTTTCGACATCCCCAAAAACACGTACCGTTATCTGACAAAATAGATTTCGGCAACCCCCTTCTACTTACAAAACGTTTTAGTGCCATTATATATGCCTCTGTAGACAAATCGGAAACTAATTCCAAATGAACGGCTTTTGTAACCGTGCATACAAAAACTGCCATGTAACATTTAACTAATGAGGCCTTTCGCAATGTAGAAGTTTTAATATGAAAATAACCCCCATAGTCTACCATTACATTTGTAAAGGCTCGGTTGGGCGTTACCCTATTGGCAGGTAATTCTGCCATCAACTGCTCGGCATTTCTCTGCTTATACCTAAAGCATACGTGACAAGATCTAACAATCTTTTTTATCATTTTTAAACCGTTCATAGGCCAGTACCTAGTACGGAAATTTCCTAACACTGTTTGAGCACCCGCGTGGTGCAAACGAATGTGTTCTCTTTTTAACAATAGATAAACAATTTTATAATTACTGGGTAACAAAATAGGGTGTTTTTGATCGTAATTTAAATAAGTATTACCTAAACGGCCTCCCACTCTTATAATTTTTAAGTGTGGGTCCACAAAAGGACACAATTTCTGTATAGATTTATTTTTTACAAAATTATTTTTTGTTAACTCCTGAAATTCTAAATTTAAATTTTGTTTTTGAATATTTTTTACAATTAAAATCTCTGCTCGGTCTAATTCCTCGACAGTAATTTTACCCGTCTGGGTTTGCAATTTATTGCGTGAATTTTTTAAATTATTCACAAACCTATTTACAAAGGCTATAGTATACAAGAGTTTAGTAAACGTTGACGTTTTATTAAATAATTCGGAAAATATATCTTTTGTTTCGACATGTCTTACCACTAAGGCTACCTTTTGCTTCTTAAGCTCCGTGTCAGTGTTATAATCAACATTCAATTTAAATTGTGTATAATCAATATTTTTATTTAACAAGAATTCAGGTCCGTTCCACCATAATTTATTATCAATTAATTGAGCAATTTTAATTTTACGCGTAGGAATATCCGCGACGTTCAATTTAGTGGGTATGTGATGCAATATGATATTTTTTGATATGTTTTGGAATTTTTTTACCCTGTTTGCCACAAAAACATTCCAATTTGTCTCTGGAGACTTTACCCAATATATTGCTATCTCTGAATCGCACCATAAGTGTATCTGTTTTACTTCCAAAACGGAAGACAAGGTTTCATATACCTTTTGGGAGAGTTCTGCACTCAGTAACAGAGCAGATAACTCTAATCGTGGTATCGTGGTGACCTTCAACGGAGCAACCCTAGTTTTAGCGGTTAGCAACCGGCTAGTTACAGTATCGTCTTGATACACTGCCCGCACATAAATACAACAACAGAAACAAGTGGCGCTTGCGTCACTAAATGAATGTATTTCTATGGATTTTATTACTTTATTTATTTCAAAAAGACACCTAGGAATTTTTAAATTTTCTATAAGAGGCAATTCTTTTAATAATTGCTCCCATTCATGCAATATTTCAGGATCTTTCAAATTTTCATCCCAACCTAATTTAAGGCTCCATAATTTTTGTATTATTAATTTCCCCTGTACTATCACCGGAGCTAATAACCCAAATATATCGTACCATTTAGCTACAGTAGCTAAAATGCCTCTCTTGGTGAGGTTTTTCTCTGAATTTTTCAGAGAAAATGTGTACATAAATTCATCACGTGGAGCGCACCATTTGGTACCTAAAACTTTATTCACTTGTTCTATATTTTCCTCCGTATGTAAGTGATATTCTTTTATCGGAGTTGTACAAATTTCATTTATGAACTCTTGATCATTCGATCCC
The DNA here is from genome assembly GCF_040954645.1 of Diabrotica undecimpunctata. Classification (NCBI taxonomy): domain Eukaryota; kingdom Metazoa; phylum Arthropoda; class Insecta; order Coleoptera; family Chrysomelidae; genus Diabrotica; species Diabrotica undecimpunctata. The sequence goes on along the minus strand of NC_092803.1, from coordinate 80,945,795 downwards.
CATTTATGAAGGTTAAAACCGGCTTTATTTAATATTTCGTTAAGACCGGTATATATATTTTTTAAATCCTCTTTATGTTGACACCCTGTAAGTATATCGTCAACCCAAGTCTGGTTAAGCAGGCTAATCGAGGCTCCTTTATGTTTATCTTTGTTAATCTCCGCGATTTGATTTAAAACCCTAGTGGACAACCAGGGTGAACAGGTCAGACCGAAAGGAAGCCTATTCATTTGATAGTGTTCAAAATTATCTGTGGGGTTTTCTCTCCACAAAAAATTTAATAAATACAGTTGATTAGGATCGACACGGACTTGTCTAAACATTTTTTCTATATCCGCCATTAAAATATAACTAAATGTACGGAACCTTAATAGTATTTCATACAAATTGGGTTGTACTTGCATTCCTTTGTATAGGACATCATTCAAGGACAAACCAGTATTCGTTTTTGATGAACAGTCAAAAACGACGCGCACTTTCGTAGAGGAGCTTTCTGTTTTTATTACCGCAAAATGTGGCATATAGTATTTTTGTACATTATGTACATTTTTATACTCCTGCGAATTTTCTACCTTTTCAACATGTCCGCTGTCTATATACTCCTGTATAACTTGTTTATATTCCAGGAACGCTTCTGGAGCAGTTCTAAATTTATTTTCCAATGCACGAAACCTCTTTTCTGCCTGGTATCTTGAACTTCCTAAATCTTTTATTTGATCATTTTCTGGTAGAGTAACTTGATAGGCACCATCCTGTAGTATTATTGTATTTTTCTGAAAGTGCTCCTCCAGTACTTCATCCTGCGTCCGGTCCATCATCACTTCAGGGATGCTCTCCAATTCCCAGAACTTCTTTACATATTTTTCTAATGAAGATTCCGTATTCGAATGGAGTGAAAATGTAGAGTGAACATTATTTACACAAGCTACAAAAGAATTCGCATCCGTCAGTGCATATCGAGGAACCGAACCACACAAGATATGTCCGAATTTGGAATTTTGTAATATCGGTAAATTTTTACCAAGTCTTATAATGCCTTCTAGCAATATATCATAAGCATAATCGGCTCCGAGCAAGATATCGACCCTCCCCGGTATATTAAATTCTATATCTGCCAGGCTACAGTTTTCCGGCAATCGCAACTTATCTTTATTTATACGTAACTGTGGCAAATCGCCAGTGATTTTTGGCAAAATATGACATTTAATATTAAATTTATTTTTATTATTCAAAGTTGTCAAACGTAATTTTAACATTTTATTTGACACCGAAGCCTTTTCCGCGATGCCCCTTATCTGCAGCTTAGCATCTATAGGTTTCAAATTCAATTGTTCAGCAAATTGCTCTGTGCAGAAAGAAGTCTGGCTGCCTTGATCGAGCAGGATTCTGGCGACCTTTTTCTGACCCTTTACATTATATACGTACGCTTGGATAGTACCAAGCAACACAACTGTTGATTGATTACCAGAAGCATTATTAGAACTAACAGTTGTATTTGCGGACGTACTTGCCTCATTGTCATTGACATCCGTTTTACTGTTTGTTTTATTTTTATAGCCATTATTGGCACTATTTTTATTTTTATTATTAGTAAAATTATTTTTTGAATCTTTTTTCACGTTTATATTTGAAGAACTCTCCGTTTTAGTTCTGAAATGCATTTGACTATGATGGTCTTTTGGGCAATATTTACATTTTATATCGCTTCTACAACTATCTGTATGTTCTTTTAGACATTTAATACAAAGCTTATGCTCTTTAACATATTGATATTTTTGATCGTTAAGAAGATTATTAAATTTATAGCAATTGGTAATTTTATGGTTATTTAATTTACAATAAGTACATTCCTCGGCTTTGCTATCGTTGGAAATATGGAAACTAGCTCTCCTCTTTATTTCTAAAGACGGTCCTGTCTTTTTGAAATGGTTCAAATTTTCTAAATGTTCACAGTGTACTTTTACACTGTCTAAAAACTCCTCAAAAGTCTGTATTTCTTCGGCATGCGACCCAAATTCGAGTGCCCTTTTTGTACCATAATCCAATCGTTGCTCAACCATATTGATCATAAGAATATCCAATATTTGTTGGGGTGTTAAATTTAAATTTTTTAGTTTGTTCCAACTATTATAAGTGTTAGTATACATTTCCCGTAGGTCATTCGTTAAATTGTTTGAATGCTGTATAGGTTTATTATTTAAAAGGGTTTTAATTATATTTTTTATTAATTGCGCTTTATTTGCATATCGTGAATCTAACACCTCCCATGCTAGCCTTAGGTTTTCACCACTTACGGGTATGTTTTCTAGTAGTTTAAAAGCCTCGCCTTTTACAGACGTTTTTAAATATAGCAGCTTTTGTACTTCCGGTATTGATTCGTTCTCCATGATGAGTGACTTGAATAATTCTTTAAATGGACCATATTCTTCATTTCCATGTGAAAACACAGGTATGTTTATTTTAGGAAGAGTGACATTCACTTTCGCTTCCATCGCCATTGGCTGCAGCATCGGTTCAGCTTCACTTGGTTGGCTGTTCAACCTCCGCATTGTCCCTTTTATTAATTTTATAGCTTCATAATAAATTTGGTCCACCATTTCATTGTCTTTATCATCTGTGAACCTTTCATCTTCTAGCAACATGAAATATGCTTCATTATATTTTTCATAATACGTCCTCAATTTTCCTAAAATCTCTTCGTAAATATCTAGATCAACCTCTACGATAGAATTTTTTACTTGATTTAGGATTTGACTAATTTTTCCTTTATAAGCTGCACGGGTGGCTTTGTGGTTAGACATTTTATTTTAATATATTAATTTAAATAGGGTATTACCAAATGGTTTTTATTTTTTAAATAAAATGTTTTATATTTGTTTCAAATTATTTTTTAAATTTTGAATATTCTTTCTTTCTAAAGTTTATTTCTAAAGAATTATTGCAAAAACTTTATCTTTCCTACAAAAGAACTTTATTTTGAATTTATCTTTTTAAACTTTATTTATTTTTGAAAATTGATTTCAACGTTTTAGGTATTAAGAACGTTTTATAAACTCATGTATAATATGTATTATTTAAATACTGAAAAACTTTTAATTTTGGTTTTTTAAGGACTTGACATCCCTTGGTCTGTTGTAAGCAAACAAAGGGTTTGATGCAGATCAAAAATCTGCTTTAGAAATTATTAAGTACCTTACATAACCTAATGTTTCTTTTAGACAAAAGAATTCTATAGTTTTTATTAACTAATAGAAACATAAATAAATTTGTTGTACTCTTTTTAGTACTAATATTTTTTTTTTACTGTTTTTCTATTTGGAAAATTATTTCTGTTGCCATATTAGCTCTTTTACCATTTTTCTAGACTGTCTGCTGTTGGTTTCTTCGGTCATTTATTTTTTACTTTCTTTGCTTTTCGTTTTATTAATTTTTATATTAACATTAATGTGCCCAGATTAAAGGAACAACAGATCCGTGGCTCTTTGTGCCCTAAAATTGAGGATCCGGCTCGAAGGACCATAAAAATGTGGGAGAACAGTGATACCAAGCCAACCCCGGTGATTAGTATAATTCTAAACCCAGAGAAAACTTCACTGTCCCACAGTTCCTTGCGATTTTTACTTCTTCGCTTGAAGACCCTTCGATTTAGTGGACCACCCAGAGTTTCAGTAATTACGACCAACTGATAATGTTAACGAATCACTAGGTACCCTGAGAAACCCTGTATTATTGAATATATAAATTTTTATATTCTAATAGGACAACCTGTAAATCCAACAACAAACTATGTCTAGAAATAAAATCCAATAAATTATGAAAGTCGGTTTAATATAAAATAATATAACAAATTCTTGTGTAGATTAGGTAAAATGACATAATGTATTTTAATCATTAAATACCTACATAAAGAAATAAACATTTACATACCCTAAGGATTGGTACCAACCTATTTATACGATAGGACTGGACAATTCTATCCTATCCTTAAACCCTAAAGGTTTTAGTTAGGTTAATTATAGTTGAATTTTAATGTTAATACTAACTTATTTACTGAATACTATTTTTAAATGCAATATTAGAACTTAGTAAAATCCAATCTGTATAAACGATTTATTGCAAAAATGATTGAATAAAACTACTAAAAAACTGCGGATTGGTGAGAAATTTGTTCAGTCATATTGTATATTTTTTATTTTCTTAAAGGCCTTAACGCGTTACCGAAACCTAGGTTTTTTAAAGAAAAAGAAAGCACAATAGTCTACTTATTGATGTTCTTCGGACTCTTATTAGGTGTCGAATTATTCGTTGGCCTAGATTTCAGCTATGCCCTATGCTGCATTTTATATTGGGTAAAATTTACCTTGCTTTTCCAAAAGTTGTTGTAAAACCATCTACCATTTCACCTTCAGCACTTTAACTTTTTACACAGAACGTGCATACTAAGTTCGTTACACTAGCACTAATATTAACGATTATTAGAAGTAATTTTTAACTGCCGGAATTGCGGCATAATCCATTTCATCAACATGACAACATTTCACTTACCCAGTCTTATCTCGAATGTCTTTTTTGTTTTTCATTTCTTGCTATTAAGTAACCTTGGACGAACCCATCCATATTTTTGTATAGGCTGCAAAACTAGTTCTGATATTTGGGCGAGACATGTCCATCTCGCTTTAATTCGTATCATACGCAATAGATAACTATTCTTACACTTTAGAAAAAGACCCCTTGATATGACCACAGAAATAATTCCTTTATTAACATTTTAACAGCGGCGTGCTTTATTTTCTTTTTATTAATATTATATTTTATTTAAAAATTTTATCGTTACAGAACCGTAACATATGGCAGTTTCATGATTTAAGATTATACCTACCCCATTTTCGTGTCTTCCATTAGGGTTACCTCAGTAATATATATGATGATCATTAATTTTACATTGCCCAGAGTTCGTCCGTCTCATCTCACTTATTCCCATTATGTCTATTGATAGTATATCCTTCTGCTGGCGACCGAGAAGGCCTTATCGTCTTGTGATTTTCCTTCTCTGCCGGATCTTGGTATCCGAATTCCATGATCAGTAATATGGTTTCTATGATAAGTAATATGGTTTCTGTATATATTCCACTTAATCCTCCTTTTATTTATTGGTATTTTAATTTTATATCTTTAGAAAACTATGGTACTTACTTGTTTCTTCTTGTTTAAGTCTCTTTTTTTGCAAGGGTGTATTTTACTTTTAGTTTTATATTGTTTTTAATTTATTTCCAACCAATTCCCAATGTTTTCTATTGTTATTTTTTCTGCAACTTCTTTAATTTTTTCTTCTATACTTGTTAGTATCTCGTTTTATCCTCTTACATTTAGGTCTCCCGTTATTATTATACCATACGTAGTGAAATAGATTATAAAGAATTAAACGTAGAAGACTGATACGTATGCTCGAAAACACCGTTGCTCAGTCCTAGTAGACTAAAATAATAGACACAAAACAATAAAAAAGGGAACATGGAAGAGAACAACTCTTAAAAAAGGACGCTACGGTTTTAAATGTTTGATTCCCAAGAAATCAGAAATGATATATTCACAAAACAAAGAGAAAAATGCAAATATCAATAAGTAAAAGATAGTAAAATTCACTATATCGAAATATATTTAAGAATATCAAATATCGCAAACTAATAAAATAAAGTAGTCAAAGAGAGTAATTAAATATTATATAAAATATCATAAATATACAAAATTATTAAATAAAGTTATGAAATAAGATAATTAAATATAACACTAAATATCAATAAAGGTATGTATCATACGAAACGGGAGAATTAACTTAAGTCCTTACAATGGATTAACTATGTGAAAATAAAACAAAAAATACAATTAAATGATAAATACTCAAAAAGAACAAAATATTTACTGGTTTATTAATCTGTCTTGATGTCATGTTTAAAATAGAGCCTTGCCTAAAATTATTAATTAAATATTTAAAATAATTTTTTTTAAATAACGTAACTATATTTAGTTTTTGGTATTATCATACGAACTTTATTAAAAAGAAAGTACCATCACTTAAATCGGATGAGAGTAAAAGAAAAAGTATTCACAATAAATTAGATAGAGCTGTAAAGGAGCGCAACTGGATATACTTGGACAATCTGGGATTACCGGAGACCAACTGGGGCCTTAATGTAATGGAGAAAATACAAAGTTAAGTATGCAAAGAAGCAAAAGATACAAATATAAAAAAGCAAAAGGTATAAAAAAATATCTCACCCTTCGACAGGGGTATCGAAAGACACTTAAAACTCTTTTATATTTTGATGCGTTGATTTCGTCTGCACAGCGGAAAATAAAATAGAAATGGAATGATATTCCTTCTTATAAAAAAATATTTAAATAGGAAAGATAACGTTACTAAATATTTTCTGAATGGTCGAAATAGACTTAACTTTACTTCACCTAACGGCACTTCTTTAAAGGAAATATATGAAATAAATAGACCGCCCCCATTTTATGATAGCACCTAAGCGGAAACTTTTTAAAAAGGTTGTTTAATATAGATGATTCGCAATACAATCATAAACCCAGGAAACCAGAATATTTAGATAAGGATTACACGGGGTGGTAACATATAACAAGGATTTTATTGGCTCGACCAACAAAATGATTTCGTGAAAAAATTTTTACAAAAATTAAAGTCATGTACGTAAGTCAAATTTAATAGCTTAACTTATTGTCCTTTCTGTTTCGCAATTCGTCAGTTCTATGAGTATTTTTTTAATTGCTTATGCGATAAAAATTTTCAGAAGAAAAAGTTATTAAAAAAAACTAATATTAATGATAACCGTACTCCAGAAACATTATTCATATAGTACAGAAATATAAACAGAATAAGACAAAATGAATAAGCTTAAAATTAACAGAAAAAAATAAAAAGAAAATATATCAAAGGCACTAAGTAAAAGAGATGTCAGAGAAAGCGACTGGATGAATAAATTATGATAACTGAGAACGGGAATTCGATCACTTTCGCTATGTACATGGGTTGTATGAATGTATTTTTTACTCTCTTACAAATAATGATCTCAAATGATTATCTTACAAGCTATAACTTGAAAACTATCTCTTAGTTATCTGTTTTGTTTATAAAAACACAAAATTTTACATCTTTTCTTTGTCGAAAAAGGAACTGTGAACGTTGTAGTGCAAAAGTAAACGTCCTAATTGGGTGCGGTGTAGTTGGAATGATTCACGAGATGTTAATTGGTGTATCACCCCTACAACCCTTGTTCGTTTCGTTACACTTCACTCCCTAACCCAGTGGCGCAACATTAGGAGGTCAAATAAAGAGGATTAAAAACTTTAAAAAAAGGAAAGGTTTGTTATTAAAAAGAAAGTAAGTTAGGTTAACCTGCAATTACCTGCATAAAAAATGAATGAAGATTCTTATCAAAGCCGGTCTGTAGTAACAAAAATATACAAAATCTTTTTATTAACCTTTCAGGGACATTAATTTACTTGTTTAATTTTGATTTAACATACAAGCTTCCGATCCATGTGTAGTGGTAAAGAGATAGCGACAGCGAGATCTTAGAAACAAATAGTCCAAACTCACAGTCCGTTTTAAATCCTGTCTATTATGCGACTAGTTTCGTAGTCATATTTTATGTCACAAAAATGTTTTTTCACAAACTCCTCTATATGAAATAATTATATTTTCTTGTCTGTATTTTAAAATTATGTGATTTAATATGTTTATTTTAAACATTTAAGTTAAGTTAAAAAAACAGTGACCAGTACTCCATAACCTAGGTATTATGGACTCACAGACACACAGTTCACTCATCACCTTTACAATAATTAGGACATGAAATAGAATCAATGGAAACAAGATACTTGCCAACCTGAAATTGGCATGATAGCCAGATTTCGGTAGAGAAGGAATACAGTGAAAATCTGATACCTGGTATTATGAAACATATACATATACAAATAATTAGACTTAGGCAAATATGCAAATTGCATATTTTGCATATGATGCATAAAAAATGCAAAGATGTCGAATTTTGCATATTTTTATAAAAGTGAGCATAAAGTGCATATAATTTGAAAATTTGGTGTTAACTATATATTTTTATATTCAAACTTACAGATAGCATGAAAATGCCAATTTTGTTTTATAATCACTTGGTATTCAAATTCTTGGTATAGTAACTAATAAAAGACAGCGGCTTATAGTTTTGTCAAGTTTTGCCCTGGAATTAAGGGTTTGTGTTTGCCAGTTTATGTCTCTAGGTAAAAAATTTTATTTTGACGGTCAGTTTCACTTGGTTTCACTTTTGTTGTAATAAGATTGGAGGCGCAAATAACATGTATTTTTAACTATGAATAATTATTTTGCTTTGAAAATGCCGAAAATAAGCAATGTTTCAACTTGGATAAAACCTTACAAAGAGCTATCTATGGATATGGATAAAGTTTATTGCTCATGTTGTGGCAAAACCGTAAGTACGTACGTATTATTTTTAATTTAATTTAAAAAATTTACACGGTGGTACAAACAAAGATTTTAAAATTGGAGATTATGTTTAAGAAAAGTACCGACACAAGGCTAGTTCGCAATAAATCGATGTATTTTTTCTTTTTTTCAGCATTTTTTAAACTCCTTTTGATAAAAATAGGATACCTATTTAAAATTCAAATAATTTTTTTTTCTAACAATAGCATAGTTTGCTTTAATTTGGCTAGAAACAAAAACATATCATATATTGGACTTAATTAAGTGCTTTTATTTATGCTCACAGTATTTTTTCTTTAAATGTAAAAAGAAAAGACCAAGAGCCTCTTGTAAATATTTGGGGGTTCTTCCTTCTTGCACAGTCATTTCTTGACATTTTTAAGATTACTACACCAATTTTTATTTGATTTAATTTAAATATTTTAATTGTTATGCAAAAACGGTTAATTTTTAGTTTATTTCTACAATCTTAGATTTTAAAAATGGGTACAACTATAGAATATTTATATTCTTTTTTTAGATTTCATCTGAAAAAAAAATTTCAAATAGATCAGCATGTCAGAACCGCGAAACATTTAGCTAAAAAAGTAAAAACCACATCCGGTGAAAAATATCAACCTTCAGTGTCCAAGTGCTTTCAGTCAAGCTCCAAAAAACAAACCGAACAAGAAACTTTTAACGAATACTTGTGTCGTGCATTAGTATCTTCTAATATACCGCTTTCAAAATTATCTAATGAAAACTTTAGTTCTTTTTTAAAAAAATATTGCAAACAAAACATTCCCAGTGAACAAACTCTAAAGAGAAATAATGTCAATTTGTTATACTCCTCAGTTATCCACAACATAAAAGCCGAAATAGGTAATAATTACTTTTACATATGTGTGACGAAACCACTGACTCGTCAGGAAGATATATTGTGCACTTATTGATTGGTGTACTTAGCGATGAAATCTTTCCAAATTCGTATTTAATTTCCTGTAAGCAAGTGGAAAAAATCAACGCTCTAACAATATCACGGTTTCTACAAGAAGCATTAGCAAACTTTTTTCTTCCTGCTGCTGTGCCTAATGATAAACTATTGCTTATTTTATCCGATGCCGCACCATATATGGTGAAAGCAGGACAAAATTTAAAAATATTTTATCCAAACTTAATACATGTCACTTGTTTAGCGCATGGAATAAACAGAGTTGCGCAAAAAGTAAGAAAAAAATTTCCACCAATTAACAGTTTAATAGCAAGCGTCAAAAAGGTATTCCTAAAATTACCTGTAAGAATACAATGTTACAGAGATATGCTTCCTGCTGTTCCACTGGCACCGCAACCCATTTTTACACAAAACAATAATTAACCTTTTAACGGATGATAGTTGCCAATTTTTATAGGAAGCTAAGCAAGCCTTCCAAAATAACATCCTCCAACAGCAACTTTCATTCATAAAATTAAGTTATAATTTTGTCCAGAAAACTATAACTCAATTGGAATCCTCCAAATTATCATTTTTAGAGAGTACAGTTTTAATAAAAGAATTTGAGTCATTGTGTCAAAATATTCTATTAAAAGGGAAATTTTTCAAAAATTTAAAGTAACCATGGAAATAAATAGTGGTTACCAGGTTCTTTCTGAAGTGGTTGAAGTACTAGCTGTAACATTTTTCGAACCACTTAATTTAGAACCATCTATTATGGTAAATTTGAAAAATGCCCCTATTACATCAGTTGATGTCGAAAGAAGTTTTTCTATTTACAAATATATGTATTCAGACAGAAGCCATAAGTTTTTATTAGAAAATTTTGAACATCATTTGATAATCTATTGTTACCACAATTCAAAATAGTATTTATATATTAAAATAATTGTATATATTATGAATTTATAATATTGTAAGTATTTTTGTAAATGAAAAAATATTGTAAATATTTTTTATTGCATGCCTATTTTCTAGAAAAATATGCATATTTTGAATAAAATACTGCATACTTTTGCATAAAATACTGCATATATATATGCATGTATTTCATACTTTTTTATTTGCATATTTGTCTAAGTCTAATAATAATCGAATATCTGCAAATATTGGTAATATTTGCAGAATGTATTTTAATCCCATGGGATCCTCTAGCACTTTAAATATATATATATATATTATGTTATGTTCCGAAAGATTTCTTCGATTAGTACAATTATTATTACAATATTAGTAATATTAAACTCAACAGTTTCCGGGTTAAACCGAGTCGATTATCATTGCGTCGAGCTTTCGACATCTTTTTCGATGTCTTCTTCAGGGCTTCCTAGGTCTCAGTCTCCCTGAGACAATCTCGCCACCTGTTATTCTTATATATAGGGCCTAGTATTTGTCTCAATATAGTACTTATAGTACTTATAAGATATTATATTATAGCCTAAAAGACATTCTCATAACCTATATTTTCTTTTTTCCTATTTCTTTATTTTAAAATATAGTCTTTAAACTACTCTTATTTTTCTAATCTTCTTGGCATGGCGAACAGATAATTCAAGCACTATGCCTAAATAATTGCATTCGCCCTATCTTCTTCTTTTAGTGAATATTTGTTATCGAATGTTGGTAGTCACTATGGCAATTATAATTAGTTTTGTTGTTGCTCTACATAGTTCCATGCTGGATACTGCAAACTAGGTTCTTACCTCGTCGTTATATCTATAAGCCATTCATCTATCAAGGAGTGCGTTTAGCATTGTTAATAATAGAAGATGCTATCGTTTCAGAATATTTCAGGTGATCAGTATGCTGTGATACTTGATCGAAGTCACATCCCTCTTTGAGGATGAGGGTACTCCTCACTGCGCGTGCGATCACGTTTTTGCGTGCGATCACGTTTGTAATTTCAAAGAAACTTTTATGTTTTTGTTTAATATTTGGACAAGTTTAAGGTTAATCATTAAAACATTATTATTGTTAGGTTAGGAAACCATTGCCATTTTTAATTTGGATAAAGATTTTAAGGATTTGTAAAATGGATCCGCGTCAAAACTAAGGAACCATTTGGGAATTCGAGAGAAGAAGAGCTTCTAGAATTGAAACAAAAATCTAATGAATGTGCCTCTTATTATAAAAGGAAGAAAGCCACAAGAAAGGAGATTGAAAGCCACATTGTGGAAGCCCGATCTGTAAGAAACACACAAAAAAATTTTTGTGTAATTCCTGATGGGAAATAAAGAAGAAAGAATCTGTATATATGGATTTATTATCTTTAGATACGTACATTACCTTTAAAATTTCATTTGTGTATTTATTATCTCATTTGTTTATTATCTAATTATATTTGATTTATTTATTCGTTATTTCTAAACTTTTGATTTACAACATAATATTATCAGTTTGTTTGGTTAAATTAATAAAAATATTTTTTTATAAGACTTTGTATTATATACAAGTGTAAACCATTGTAATTTTGTACATGCTGACATTCATTCTTCCTCGAAATAAGTGAAATTGATTAAGGTGAGGTTAACGCTCATACTCGTGCAACTACGTTAAAATTGAAGACTCATGTAACCGCGGGCTAAGTTCTTTAGCCAAGATATAAGTCTTATGCCGACATCTCTTTTGCCCTACGATTTTCCTTGCAGAATGCATTTTATTAATTTATATTTGGTATTATTTCTTATTATGTAACCCAAATATTCCAATTATATCTCTTTTTGTATTAAGTTTTTGAAGTACTCTTATGTTTGATATTTTTTCTATCAGTGAAATTTTAAGAATTCTTCTATAAGTCTAAATCTTGATTGCCTCCAGCCTCTTTATTGTTTTCTCAATTAAGGTCCAAGAATCTACTCCGTATAACAAGAGGAAGAATATTTAGCATCGTAACATTATGAGTTTTAATTTCAAATTCAAATTATGTATTTTAATTTGTACATTTGGATGAAAACTGATCTGGCTTTTTAAATCCTTCATTTTATTTTCTGGGAATGATCCCACAGTTCATTTAATACTGTACTCAGATAGGTGTATGTTGACACTCGTTCAACCATTTTCTTATTAATGGTAAATTATTCAATTCTTACTTTGCTAATTATAATAACTTTTTTTGTTGTCGGTAGCTTCTAAATCATATTTTTGACTAATTCCAGCTACTTTGTTCATTAAAAGCTGTAATCCTTGAGCAGTGTCGACAAAAATAACGATGTCATCGACATATCTGAAATTGTTTACTCTTTAGCCATTTAATAGTACCTATGGTTCCTGCATTCTGCTTCCGTATACTCTAGGGTTTCTTGGAAAATTGCCGCTGAGTGCGTATTGAATATGATAGGTTACAATATGCATCCTTGTCGAAAACTTCAAAGAATTTTTACTTTATGTGTTTTCTTGTTGTTGACTGTAACACAAGCTGATTGATTTTACTATAAATTTCTGATTATACGCAGGTCCTTGGCATCAATTCCACTATCTTGCAGGACTTCCATAATTGTTTTGTATTGAACTTTGTCAAATGCTTTTTGATAGATAATAAAGCAGGCATATACATTACAGTTGATATATCTACATCTTTAGAATAACACTTGTATGCTAAATAGGGCATCTCTTGTTTCCAGACATTTCATAAAACAAAATTATGACATACATGTCAAAATAACTTTGCCGTTCTCTGCATGCGTGTAAGTTTATAAGTCCAACTTTTTGTACTTTTCCTTTAGATGTGTGTATTATATTGTAGGTCATCTTTATTGATGCCTATATTCATCTGGTCATCCGCAAAATATAATGTTTAGATAATGTCATTAAAGTTTACACTCATTATCCCGTTTGTAACTATCTTTGCTAAGTTAAGAAAGTCACATTATATGTCAATAATTTCTTAACTGGAAAACTTACCAAAATCATATAAAATCTAACTTATTCGCTCTATGCGTGACTGACGCTACACCTACCGCCTTCATCTGACAGTTTTGGACCTACCAATTTTCAGGTTAAACATATGACATTAATGACATATGTTTGACATATGTTTGAAATTGACAATTATTAATATTTAACTTTTTAATTATATTTTTTCAGTTTATGTACAAAATAAATGTAGTATTAAAAACTGGGTTTCTCAAAATTCATCATAATATATCTTTTTAAGTCCAAACAGAAAAGAAAAGTTAAAAATCTAGTACTGGCAAATCAAGTTTTTCACGTGAAAGAGCATATAATTAAAAACAGTAATAATAAAAGTTATGATATAAAAGCTAAAGTCATCAGGCACTCTGCAGTTAGCTTGAAGCCTTATAAAATATCATTTAAGGTAAATTATTTAAATATTTCAATTACATAAAAATGAGGTTACGTGATATTTCCTTTTTCATATTAACCCTCCTTTCCACGGGTGACTTTCTTGTGACACAAATCCACGGGTGGGGTCTATCATTACCAAATTTAAAACATCCTATTTCTCATTAAAAAAAATTTTTTTTAATATTTTTAAGAAAACTTACTGATATAACGTTGTACTACCTAAATGTACATAGAATATGTGTATCAATATGTATTGGTATAGTTTACTGCGAAATTACTAACGCCATTATTTGTATACAAGAGTTTATTTAAAAAATTATGAACGGCAAAATACAAAAGAAAAATATAAAAAAAGACAACATTATTACTCTATATACTTACAGAAATACAAGTAAATACTAAATATCCAAAATTAAAATTTGAAACAGAAAATAGAGGGGGTTAAATAATGTTAATTTTATTTCTACACAATCAGCACAACACGCTTTTATATGTTCCATACATAACCAATTTTTACACAATTGGCAAAAATATCTAGTTTTTCTTTTTTTACAATACTTACACCATCCCCGTTTTCCTGGGGCTGGGTCATCTCTCGTCGTTTGCTCAATTCCAGAAAATTTTGCAGCAAGTAACCGTCATGTTCTCGGTACACGCATATTTGGTGCTCGTATTTTCATTTTTTTCTGGACTACCGCAATTCCTAAAGACTTCAGAAACAATCGACAAGAAGACTGAAATTCTGCATTCGTATTATTGAATCTTAGTATATAATAAATGCATTTTATAGCTGCAATGTAAGCCAAGCCATAGCACAAAAACAAGAAACGCCCACTCACGCTTTTACAGGTAGCGATTGAAGGGATTAATACAATTTCACCAAATTATGCTGAAGTGTACTATTCATTGCCATTAAAAGGTACACCGAGTGTAGACAAAAAATACAAAAAAAAATTGAAAAAATTAAGCAATTTCATTTATAGTTGTACTGATAGACCCCACCCGTGGGAGGGAGGGTTAATAGCATGGATCCATCTTTTTCTTTTCTCTAATTTACATGTAATCTTTGGGAACCTATAAAAACTACACTTACTTTTTTTGGTATTATTAGCACAACTAAATACGCAACATGTATTTGCACACATTTTTGATAAAATTTATTCGTAAAAAGATAGTGTCCAATTTTGTCATATTTTGCCGCTACGCACGCTGGCATCGTTTCAAGGTACCCCTACCATGGTCACGCACGGAGCGAATACAACTTATTCTTATTACAAAACTGTTAGTTTTGTCTAAGTGAATATATTGTCTATAAAGATCGACCAGGTCTAAATTCCCTCTAATCTTCTTATTGTTTATATTCTATTTGTTTCCTATTTCGGATATTGAGGAAATATATGATAATTTAGAATAATCAAGAAATTTGACTTCTCTTAACTAGTTACTAAAATTTTAACGTTAAAAATTATTTAAAAGGTGACGTTAAAATATTCTTCCTTCTTTAGAAAAACTCGCCCGACTCTGTTCACCCGGTCCCCGAATCTATGAATATATGGATGATTCTAAAACTGAATTACAGTAATATCAGCAAGGAAGCGACTGAAAGCATCATGGCCGTTATGCTATTCGCACGGGCATTATTCGCGCCCGTGTGATTTCTATATTTTTATGGAAATGTGGATTGAAACTTTCATGACTATGTTTAGGGGATGACACTTAAATGTTGGAGGAACGGTGAAACGAGGTGAAGTGGGTGTAGTGTTGTGAACAAACCGCTAAGGGTAAGTTTTTGATCGTTTTGTTGATCTACTGTAAACAAAAATGCCGAATTTTCTTGAGAACTATTATAACGTTAATTATGAATAAACTTAGATTATGAGTTATTTGGTGGTAAGAATAGAAAAGGATAATCTTTTCATGTTTAAATTAAATATTGTTTTATATGGGATTAAACCACAATTTATTGCAACGGGAATTATATTTTACAATTGCTTTGGCGTTTTGATTTCCAATCCAGAAATCGTTTTCAAAACAATTTATTATTACGAAATTATTAGTATTAACTTTTAAATGTTTATTAGTTGGCGCTGAGTCGCAACCAATTTGACAGTTGACTTTGTTAACCTCGATTTTGTAGACAAATAGCCATATTTTGATGAAATTCTGAGAAGTGTTGTACCGTTGAACTGATATAAATTTCTGATATTTAATATATCAGAATCATAAAATAAATGTTTTTTTTATTTTTCCAAGTTAACCGGAAATTGTTATTAACAAATAACATAAAAAAAAACAATTTCCGAATCGATTGGAGTAAAATTTTTTTTTCAAGTTACCTATTTGCAATTTTTGTTTAAAAATTACCTTAATTAGTGATTTTTGAGATTTTTGAGATTTTTTTTCTAAAAAAGTACTAAATGAAGTGCAATTCTGTAAACAGCTTTATAATCTTTATCATCATCATCATCAACTAGCCTCTAACGTCCACTGCTAAACATAGGCCTCTCGCATGCTTTTCCACTTAGTCCGATTTTAAGCCCTCTGAATCCAATTTGTAGTCACTCTTTTTATGTCATCTGTCCATCTCGTTGGGGCTCGACGTCTATTTCTGTTAGCTTGTATTCGGGGTCTCCATTCCAAAATTCTTTTTGTCCACCAGTCATCAACTGAAATTGCTACATGACCTAACCAGTTCCACTTTAGTGTTATCCTTTCAATAACGTCTGCTACTTCTGATCTTTTGCGTATAGTAGCATTGGGTATTCTATCACGTAGAGAAATCCCTAACATTATTCTCTCCATTGCCCTTTCCGCAACTTGTAGTTTACTCACTGTTGTTCTTGTGAGTGTTAGGGTTTCTGTCATCACTGGCAAAAAAACATTGATTAATACTTTTCTTTTTAGACACGTAATCTTTATACCTTTAAGTAAAAGTAAGAATATTTTGACAAGGATAAATGGATTCTATCTTACTCAAAACATGGAACCAAATATTTTGAATATGCATTTTGAGTAATCTATCGTTGCGCTGTATATGATACTAATGTGTACGCGTGTACGGTTGCGGCGATGCCGGCGCGCGGTGCGTAGAAATCTTTGTTTAAATTTAAAACTATAGTTTTAGCAAGATAAAAACCACTTATCCTTGTTAAAATATTTTTACTTATACGTGATGATTTAAATATTATAAATTTTTTTGTAGAATTGTAATTCATTTGGTAGTTTTTTAGAAAAAAAAAATCCAAAAAATCTTTTCAACAAAAAATTGCAAATAACTCGAAAAGGAAGCCTTTTTTGAAAAATTACCAAGAATGAAAAAGTATTTATTTAGATGAAATACGTATAAAAAAATTTTATTCCAAAAGCTTTGGAAAATTGTTTTTGTGTTATAACTTATTTGTTAATAACAAGTTCCAGCCCACTTGGAAAAATATATAAATATATATAAATATATATAAATATATATAAATATATATAAATATATATAAATATATATAATATATATATATATATATATATATATATATATAAAGTTACAATGACCTACGAAGAATCTATTGCCACACATAAAAACGCTCCAATTCTATATAATACATAGCGAATATTCTTACAGAAATAAACATTTTCTATGCAATTTCTTCTATCGAGTTATCTCCAAAATTGCTCGATTTAATTTTTCACCTGAAGTGATTAAGCGTCGTATTCATAAATTTGAAAACATTTGCCTGTCCACAGCTTTACAGAATTTGATTTTTATGCTTAAAAAATGTTCTGATGTGCCTGTTTTTCCACTGTTAATAATAATTAACAAAGGAAATTAAAAAGCCTCATTGAATTAGTGTCTTTAGAAAGAAACTTGATCGTTTTTTGTTTTTCAACTGAACAGTAATTGTGTACACTACACTAATGTACAGTTTATTTACATAGATAATTATCTATCAAGATCCTAGTCCTTATTTTAAGGTGGTAACAATTGTATACAATAAGATGGATAACATCAGCATCCACCATAAATCGACTACGCTTTGGACATCTTGGGTGATCTTTATCACATCTTTTGTAAATGTCCTAAGTTTCAACAGCATTCAAAATATCTCTACAAAAATTTAATTAAATTGAATATGGATGCACCATTCAATATTCACTACAAATATACAATATCATTGTCAGACACATGCACGGGTCTATAACATTTGTAAGCGTGCATGAAAATTTTCATGATCGTGTTGATTTCAAGTTTATATTTGCATTCTTTGTTTATTCTAAATGTTATAACCCCTTAACCATTGTCCAGTGTTTTTTTTATCTACTAAAAATGTCTATGCCATTAAAAAAACATCAGCATCGGATAGAAACAAGTGTCGAAGCCAAAGAAATGGCTGTCGAAAAATATCTTCTTCTTCTTTGCGCGACTAGAATTACTCCTGTTTGTCTGCCTCTTATTCTGTTTCAGTCGTTGTTGACTGTACATTATCTTTTCACCTTTTTGGCGGCCTTCCAACGGGTCTTCTGCTATACGGCTTGTTGTTTTTACAGATGTTCGCTAATCTATCTGGTCCCATTCGGTTTACATGTTCTTTCCAGATTTTTTTTCTTGTTTTTATCCACTTGTTAATATTTTGAACTTTGCATTGTTCGCGTATACTTCTGTTGGTTTGTCTGTCTCTTAATGATACGCCCGCCTTAATACTTTCATTTTCGAAAAATATGACATTTAATATCCTGGGTAAAAGTCCTGGGCACATCAAACATACATCAAACATTGGTTAGTGCTCTTAAAGATCTATATTATGGTTCAAACTCCCAAATGAAATTCGGAAACCTCTTAGCTGAAAAATTTGCAGTTACTAAGGGTCTCAGACAAGGATGTTGTATCTCTCCGACTGTATTTAAGATTTATATCTCTGCAGCTCTGAAACAATGGAAAAGGAAAGTCAAAGGAATGGGTATACAATTGAACGATCAGGATTACATATATACTTTACAGTTTGCAGATGATCAGGTGATGATCTCAAATGACAAAGATGACATGGAATACATGCTTAGAAAACTAATTGAAGAATACCAGAAATGGGGATTATTTATCAATTTAGAAAAGACAAAATACCTCTCAATTGAAGCTGAAGCAGAACAACTCGATATTGATGACAATCAAAAAATAAATCCATGCAACGAATATAAATACCTGGGCGTCATCTTCGACCGTAGTGGAAAAGACGAACGAGAAATAGAACATCGAATTGTACAAGCACGAAGAGCTATAGCATGTTTGAACGGAGTTCTATGGAGTAAAGAAATATCAAAGAAAAGAAAATGGAACATCTATGAGACAATGGTTAAAACTAGCCTACTTTATGGAGCTGAGACATGGAGAATAACCGAAAAATATAAGCAAAAGGTCGAAGCCACGGAAATGGATGCCATCAGAAGATCGATGAGAATATCAAGAGCCGACAGAATACGGAATGAAGTGATAAAACAACAAATGGGTATAGAGGGCACTATAGTTGAGGATATTGAGAGAAAACAGCTCATATGGTATGGGCATGTAAGCCGAATGGGGGACGAAAGATTGCCTAAAAAAACGATGACGTGGCAACCCCCAGAGAAGAGGAAACGAGGAAGACCACCACAGAGCTGGAACCTGGGAGTTAGGAAAGCGATTAGCGCTCGAAATCTGGACGAAGACCTAACTCAAGACAGAATACAGTGGCGTTTGGGAGTCGGACAACGTCGTAAGACGTTATAAAAAACCGAATATATATATATATATATATATATATATATATATATATATATATATACATATATATATATATATATATATATATATATATATATATATATATATATACATATATAGTTACCCTAATGTACATCTAAAAGAGCAAGACATATTTCAATAATAAGAAAGCCCTAAGTAAATAGGATAATTGGAGTCGTTTCTGAAAATGTTTATTCTATGCATTCTTTGTAAGATATACCCTCTACATTTGCTACGATTTCTACAAATCTTAATATATTTTAAGCACAATTTTATCATTCAAAGATCATCGTACTGCGGAATAACCAACGCAACATATTAAAACCCCATTCATTCGTAGTGATTACCAAAGTTCACTGCATTTATTAACTTCCTCTCCCTTTTTTTAATGAATAAATGATTCACAATAATATTTATTGACCAAAAACCAGTATCTCACTAAAGATTTGCATATAGATGGGGTCAGTCTATAACAGGTGTTTCATTTAAAAACAAGTTCTGTATTACCAGGTGTTAGATTCGCTAAAAAAAGTGAAATTAGAAAAAAATGCAATAATTTAATAATGTTTGTTGTAAGAAGTGCAAAAGTTGTTCGTGGCGTATACTTTGAAAAAAACAGACTTTCTGAACTTAAAATTCACTGGCGTAAAGTTTTTTATTTAAATTTTGTGTGTTATTGTGAAAAAATGACTCACCATAACGATCTTGGTCATTGTTTCGTAGGAGACAGTGTGTCTCCGAGTCATTGTTTGATTTATAGTAATGGCGTTTGTCCAGTCAAACATCATTTGGAAAGGAGTTTTTTGTGTGGTTTCTGCCTGAAGACGTATTTTCTCTTCTGTTTTAAGGTAAAGATTTTACAATTATTCTCCTTTGTTCATATTATATTTATTTAAGGGTTGTTTGTTAAACCATGTTTAATGAACAACAGAAGAGTAGTGCGAGTGCTACTTATTAAAAGTTAATAAAACACAACCATTCAAAGAAATACTGGACATCACCAAAAAAGATACGGCATGAAAATAAACACCATGAAATTGGAGGAAAATATTTAATTTCCCACTATTCAGATGTAAAATAAAAAAAAATAGTAACACGCTATAATAACTGAAATTTTCAATAAATAGATTTTCCTTATTTGTTCGTCAGTGGAAGCTTCCATCTACTGCGCCTTAAGTTATTAGTATATTCATATGCATAAATGCAGTGGAGAACAACACTATAAATGTAATAAAAACCAACGTATTACTCGAACATATTATGAATGAACGCAAAATATATGTAGAGCTTAATATACACGGTGTTTCCATGTTCGACACATAATTTGAGTTCTCGCTAATTGATAAAATTGATGTACTAATTAATATATTTTTCAAATGTAGTGAACAATATAACTTATAAGAAAGAATACTTCAACATCAACTTTTGTTAAATCAGTTGCACGTTATCAGTCTCAATAACAACAATTTCTCTCATGCTTTATATGCCATTTGAGAAAAAAAGAATTTGTAAATTATGATCACTGTTTAAATCAATTAAACAGTGATCTGAAGCTGTTTTCTTGTGGCATTTTATTATCATTTACTGGTTTTATTGAGAATAAACCATAATTTTACTTTAAATTAGGTTTATTTTGATGCTAAGATTTTAAGATAACTGGAAACTAATATTTTATTTGTTTTCTCAATTAAAAAAATATACTATGTGCACTGCTAGCACTGAGTAATCATTATTTACTACCTCGCGTTACTGACTCCTTCCATATTCAAAGCATTGTGAGGTATAACGATAGCAATTTTCACCCATTTTATTAGTAAGCAATGACTATATCTTAATTGAAGTTAATTACTTTATGTAATAAATATTGAAATTAAATAGATTCAGAAAATGAAAATGAAGTAGATATAGAAATTAAATTTCTTTAACTCCATCACAAGTGCAAGGAGCTGCTGAAACTGGAAAAAGGAAAAACTAAAAATTATAAAATCGATCTTAGAATCTGTCATGTCTTAGAAGTACTATTAGTATACATAATGAAATAAACATAGAAAACTACACGAAACTACGAGCTTTATTAAACGAAAAAGAGAACGTATTCAACCTAGAAAAGCTAATACTCGGGAGAAAATATTATTGATTTTTTTTTACTAAGGCATTAGACAAGTATGTACCTTGCAACTAAGGTAAGATAAATTAAAGTGTTTCTTCATGTGCGTGTTTTCTTTAAATGTAAAAAGTTTTTATCGTATAAATAACAGACCTTTCATATATAGTATAAAAATAATTATTGACATAATATCTGAGGGATCAGTCCGATACAACATTGTCGGTACAAAAGAAACAATTTAAATAAATTATTGCTTAACATAACTGAATATATAAACCAGATCATTTTTGTATATATTATTTACTTAATACTCTATCTAAGGCGTTAGTAATTTAGGACAAAATTCCATTTATAGTCATCAAAAACATTTAAAACCAAACATCCGCATTATTTGTCGTTTTATTCTGAATAAAAGGTTTTAATAGCTGCTCGTAAAATATTTTATTATTTTTAAATTTGTAAAACTACAAAGCTATAAAAAAAGCTAGTTAAAAATCTCCCCTGGTTAAAAATCCCTATAAAATGATGGTTCTTGGTTTATAACGGACACCATCTCTTGTCCGCAGTGGGACAATTATCTTGATGCTCTATTACACAATATCTCATCCTTATTAGGACACTCACTTCGACGCTCTATACGCATTATCTATCGCAGTTCTCAGTTAATAGAACGATATCTTGCCTTAGTGCAGATTTCCTCTATGTATTTAATGCCCCCTCTATGTATTAAACATAGCAAAGTGTCTATTTAAACCCAGATATTTTCAAGATAAATTATTATAATAAAAAGTATTTTTTGTACAATTAACTGTGTCAAATAAAATAAATTACTTAACTCGCAGTTTACAAAATTACTTCAACATCGAACTATATCTTGCTTCAGCGAAAATTAATTAACCGGAATCTTTTACATTCAAGCACTTAGAAGTTTGGTTCATTTATATGTTGCGTAAAGGAACGTTATTACAGATTTTGCGCCCGTTTCTTAGAGTCATCAAGTACTTAAATTAAAACTCGTAATCCTACCTCGAAAACCTTGTAAACCTCGAAAAATATGAATTGTGAATAATATTAACTCGTATCATTATTAGTAACCTGTATGCGTCCACTGCTTGACATAGAGCTCCCTTAGCTCTTTATATCCGTCTCTGTCTTGTGCAACTTGTATCAAGTTACTGCTAACACGCTTCAGGTCGTAAGTCCATCTGATTGGTGGGCGTCCTATGCTCCGTAGTGCTTCTTGTCTTGGTCTTCACTCGACAATACGTTTTGTTCATCGGCTGTCTAAGAATCTGGCGACGTGTCCAAACCAATTCCATTTTAGCGAAGCGATTGTTTGGATGGCGTCTGTTGTTTTTGTTCTACGACGTATTTCTTCGTTTAGGATTCGGTCTCTCAGAGAAACACCCAACATATGGCGCTCCATAGCCCTCTGAGTCACTCAAATCTTATTCATTACCTTTTTTGTGTTAATGTTTTTGCAATATAAGTGAGTACAGGTAACACACATTGGTCAAAGATTTTCCTTTTGAGAGATATGGGTAGGTTCGATTTAAATACATATTTTAATTTACCAAACGCTGGCCAGGCTAATCCTATACCCAGGAGCTCACATGTCTGGTTATCTTGGCCCAACCGAATTTCATGTTCTAAGTACTTATATGATGCAGTCTGCACAATATTCCTTCCACCAACAGCAATATTTCGATTTAGCACCAGATTAGTCATTATTTACATCTTGTTCATAATAATTTTTAGTCCGACCTCTAAGGAAGCGTAATATAATTTTTCAAACATTATTATTGCATCATCTGCTACAAGGATGATGTCATCTGTAAATCTCAAATGATGGAGCTTGTGAGGTTCTGTCCATTTATATTAATACCATGCTCGTTCAGACCTGCCTTGACAAGTATGTTCTAAAAGCATCGTAAATAACTTTAGAGAGACGGTGTCTCCTCGCTGTACTCATCGCTGTATACACAATTTATTTGTTTCTTGTTCAGATAGTCTTACGCTATGGCATTTTGGTAGATATATTTGATTATGTTAGTGTAGCGATGGTCTATTTGGCATTCTGTCAATGTAGTCTACGAATATCAATGCCAATTGTTTGTTGTATTCTGTAGACTTCTGTATCAGGTTTTTTTATTACTAGTAAGTAGTCGTTAGTGCTGTATCCCGATCTAAATCCAGCTTGTTCTCTAGGCTGATAAAAGTCTAACTTAGCGACCAGTTTGTTTTTGGTAATTTTTGTGAAAAGTTTATATATGTGTGAGAGCAAACTGATAGGACGGTACTTTTTAAGATCTAAAAAAATTTTTATTAAAAATCCTTTATAAAAGGTATATAATTTAAAAACCCAATCGGCAATATGTGGGTAACATGGCGACATATGATTTCACGTGAAGTTGCTGGTCCTGAGACGATGGAGGTTGGTCCTGCAACTGGAGTTGCTTTCATCAGGTCCTCGTAGACACATCGTCTCAGGACCATCAACTTCACGTGGAGTCATACGTCGCCATGTTACCAAATCCACTGGTAACTTAAACATTATAGAATTTATCACAATATAATGTAAACCAAATTTTAAAACACACTTTTGACGGGTTTTTACCCACATATTTAGTGGCTCAATACATGTATACCCACCTAGTGCACTGATGATGGAACATGGATTCCGAAAACGTTTTGATATGATACAGTTCGATTAGGTTTTTAAATTATATACCTTTTATAAAGGATTTTTAATAAAAAATTTTGTTATATATGGTATACAGCCAAACTACAGGAACTTAGATTCCTTGTGGGTTTTTAAGATCTGTTATGACTCCTTGTGTGTTTACTAAAACAATAACTGCATTGTTCCATTAAGAAGAAGTTTTTCCTTAGTAGATGCATGCGGTGAAAAGCTTGGCCAAAGCCTGGATAATTTTATTTCCACCTAGTTTGATCGCCTTGATCACTACTGCGCCATAGCCGGGTATTTGTTATTTAACATTTCTAAAAGTGCCGTTTTCATTTAGTATGGAGTTATTTCTGGCATTAATTCTGATCCCCGGTTTGGGATTTTGAGCAGGGGCTGATCTTGCCTTTCGTCGGTGCTCTCATACATTTCGCGATAAGAGAATTCGATAAACTCAAGGATTTTATTTATATCCTTAGTAATGTTTTCAACTTTGTTTCTTATTTTGTTTTGTACATATTTTTGTTGCCTATGTTGTTTTTATTTCGCCTTAAAACTTCTTAACTTTTCTTGAATTATTTTAGTTATTTTTCTTGTATTGTTTTCTCTTACTTTTTTTCGGATTGACTGGTTGATATCTTTATTCAATTTTTTCATTGTTGTGTAGTTGGAACCGTATTTTTGTATCAGCTGTCTTTTTTTACCTATAAGCTCTTTGGTATGTTGGCTTGGTTTTTCTTTATGGGTCAGAACAGTCGGATAGCACTCCCTTTCTGTTTCTTTTAATGCCTGCATTATGCCATCGTTTGCTTGATCTACATCTTCTAGTTCGTCTTGCAAGTCTTGTATATGTCTGGTTAGTGTATCGTCATATAGGTAGTAGCTATTTTATTGAAAAATCCATCTCTTTTTTTTAAGTTTTTAGAATCATCTTTGTAGTTAGTAGTGTTGCCCAAAATCGGTCTTGGTCTTACAGTCTTGGTCTTGTTCTTGCGTTTTTGCAAGACCAAGACCAAGACCGTCTAATTTTAGCAAGACCAAGACCAAGACTGACCGTGCAAGATTTAAGCAAGAACAAGACTAAGCCTGCCAGACTCTTGCGTCTTGCAGTTAGGACTGAGTGTGGTTTTAGCGAGTATAGTAGTTCGGATATATGCTTAAAGACTCTATGAGACGCAAAAAAATATGTAATAAAAATTTGAAAAACTGGATTTATGCGCATTACAAACAATACCATAAACATACATACCGAATCAAAATATTCATTAAAAAAACACATTTGACACGTGCTCAGAGGTCATAATTACAATGTAAAAATAAAATATTTATATCCAGCAGACGACTTTTTCGCTTTGAAATTAATTGTCCATATTTTCAGAATAGCTGCCCTCTAATCATAAAAATAATCTTCTTGCATTGCGACGCCGACAGTAATATCGTATCGATATTTTTTAAAATATGTCACCCTAGCTAATAAAAATTATAATTGTTACGAACACCCACTTAATAATTCAATTTTTTTTCATTATATTTTACTCAGGAGGAATCTAAATAAACAAATCTTATCGGCCCAAGACTAAAAATTGTTTCTGTTGAGTGTGCGATGACATCATTCGGTTAAACAAAATTTGCTGAAAAAGCGCGGCTAATATTCAAAAGTAACAAGACAAGACAAGAAAAGTAAGAGACAAATTAATAACAGATAATGTCGCCCACCGTGTAAACAAAATACCGAAGTATTTAGGATAACGAAGTAACGATATATAATTCTCGGTTTGATATTAGATACTTAGAGTACTGGATAGTAACGAACATAAAGTAACTAGTAGTATAGTAGTTACTTTTTCGACATAACTTAACTTTATTCCCAATTAAGCTTTCTTTTGAGTCTCATGTATTAATTGTTTTTCATCTAATCATTGTTGTTCCCGGAGTGACAAGTTTACAATTTGACATGAGGGACAAAGATTCAAATAGTTCTAGTCGGAGTAGTGAGCGTTGGAGTTATAGATCTAAAAGACCTAAAAGCTAATTTGATGAGTTTTTCGAAATAATTCATGCATCCCAAATTGCTTTGTCTAAATTGTGCCTACATAGAAAGGTTGAAATGAGAATGATCAACAGAAACACGTCAGATTTAAGGAAGCATCATTAAGTAGGATCTCCTTAATTTAAAATAACTTCTTTTGATTACCATTGCTTTTTTAACTATTCTTTATTTTTTCAAGTTAGTTTTTTATATAAAAGTAGAGATAAGATTGGTAAAAACATTTATTTTGCTTTAATAAGTGGATTATAGTTTGTTATCTGATCAAGTAAAAAATCTGTGCCCTTGATACATGTATGTGGATTTTTTGCCCATCATGACCATCAATCCCTTTCTAGGCAGATAATGTTCTTTAAAATACAGGCATGCTTATGTCATTAATTTGTTTTTTTTTGTTTTAAGCATGATTTAGCACATGTAAGCTTAGTAAATGCAAACATTTATTAAGAAAAAGATTTATTTCCGTGGGGCCTGGTAGATAGCTGAGTTAGTTAGAGCATAGGCTCGGATCGCTTAGATCGTGGCTTCAAACCCCTCCCGGTGTAAGTTGTTTAGACATTTATTAATTTGATTAGTCTTTATTATGGCTATGTTAATTCCAGCTTAAAATGTACTTACTCTGTTACTTTGTTCTAAGATCTAAAATAACGTTTAATGAATAGCAATAGGCTAATGGGTAACTGCAAGACTTGCAAGACTCTTGCTGCAAGACCAAGACCAAGACCAAGACCTGGTGTATTGGCGCAAGACCAAGACCAAGACTGTCTAAGTCTCGTCTTGTTCTTGCATTTCGGCAACACTAGTAGTTACCAATTTGACATTTAATAAGCTCGGATTAATCTGTGGTCGCTTCCTATTGAAAATTTTTTGAGTACTTCGATGTATTTGATCATTTATTTTCCGTTTGTTATGATATAATCTATTTCATTTTTGACACTGACATCTGGTCTGATCCATATCTATTTACGATGAGACTTTTTATCGAAAAAAAAAGTTTTATCATCGATAAATTTTCCTGGTGTAAGAAGTTCAGCAATCTTTGCCCCCACATCACACTAATTAATCACCTGTATATTTTTTACATACTTCTATTTTTTATAAAGTATAAAATTAACATAGTGGTTCTGCTTTTTCTTTAAAAAAACATTGAACTTTTTATATTAAAAAGTCCAGGGTTCCAAGTTAAGTTTTTTATACAATACTTTTATGAATTGTCTGCTGCATATCCTTTTAAATTGCTTTTTATAATATTCTCTATGTTTGCAAGCTTAATAATTTACGTTTAGATTAAACGAAATATGTGTTTGAATTCATATACGAAAGGTTTTTATTAAAGGATAAAGTAGCAAGTTTCTTGCTGATATGTTACATTTAAGTTTACATGAGTTTGTTTGTGTTAAAATTGTTATTTTAGCCAATGAGCGTTACAGTCATGAAGATATTGCGCAGAAACTGTGTATCCATCAGTCGACTATTTCTTGTATAATAAACCGATACAATAAGACTGGAGTATAAACGGCGACCTAGTCAAGGACGAAAAGATGTACAACTTGTACTTGTTTAGCAATATACTTCAAAAACAGACTCAAAATAAAGTAATATTATATATATATATATATATATATATATATATATATATATATATATATATATATATATATATATATATATATGTGTGTGTATATGTATATATATATATATTATATATAATGTATAATATACAGTAAAACTTCTGTTAACGGACACCCCTCCACAACGGAAACCTCTACTGAACGAACAGTTTTTAGGTGTCCGAACATCGTCGACAAATCTTTTTTAGTTTTTTAGTTTTTCTAAGAAATTATTGTAATTTTACCTGCCATCAACGGGCAGTCAGGTAAAGGCGATTAAAAAATTAAAATTGCGGATTCCGGAAATCTAAATATGTACATAACTTATTGTAGCCATAAAATAATTATATAAGTAGGTTCTTACGGTCATAAAACTAGGTACATTAGGTACATCGAGTTTAATTTGGAAAAATCCATTTTAGAATTTATTCATGCTGTGTACACATTTCTAATTTCGTTGTGATATTATGATCTAATATGATCTAAGGGTAACAATGTCTTCTGAAACTAAAGATGTTGCCATCGATACTATAGTGTACGATTGGTTTTGTAAAGTAAGAAGTACGAAATTCCATTATCTGGACCGATAATAAAATAAGAAGTATTTTATATTATTTTATTTTATATTATAAGAAGTATTATAAATCTCAAGTAAAACTTTTACATTTTGTATTGAAAAGTACATTGGGCGTAAATCCGTTAATCTGTTATTCCTAAATAACGCAACATCCCACCCGGATATACAGTAATCTAACATATCGATAATATTCTTGCCACCTAATACTATAGGACATTGTCAACCGTAGACCAAGGAATAATAAAAAATTTTAAATCCCTGTAAAAAAAGTTTTGATGAGCAAAATGTTATCATCTATAGAATACTTTTTATCCACGGCTGAACTGGAGAAGTTCATATCGATTGGTAACGCCTTAATTTGGATTGTGGCAGCATGGAGAGACCTTTCAATCAAAACAATTGAAAAGTGTTTTCTTGGGTGCGGTTTTTTAAAAACGACAGTAATGGAGAAGAAATTGTTGAAAATCTGGAGCTACAAGACCTGGAAGATGATTTGCCATTGTCAACCTTTTGCGAAAATCATGGAGTTGAAAATTTTTTGAACTACTTAGAGATTGATGCAGCCCTATTGACTAAAAATCCTGAAGTAAACTAGTTGTGTAGTAAAGTTGTGTTAGTGATTTTAAACAAAACGAACAGGAGTTCAATGTTTCCGACAATAAGAGTGACGATGAACTAGAAGTTACTACAACTGTATGTAATTTAAATGATGCTTACCTAAAATTAACAAACTTAGAATTATTTTTTATATATAAACGTGGTGCAAGAGTATGGCAAAAAATAGGTTAAAAATAAATATATATATATATATATATATATATATATATATATATATATATATATATATATATATATATATATATATATATGTATATGATATATATATATACATATATATATATATATATAATATATATATACATAAGTGTGTTATGTGGGGCTTATCTATATATCTGGCAAATACATTACATGAACACCAACGATAAAAAATAAGAACTGCATATTGAGCCCTGATCGTATTCTACTTTCATATGAAATTTATCAGTCTCTCCCTCACGTATAAAATTTTTACCTAGACATGTATGAGCGAGTAACAATATGAATGACTCCCTAATAGTCAAAATTTTCACATACTTACAGGGTCTTATTGAGCGCTTACCACAGATCACCCCTAGGAACAATATCATAGTTTTTTAAGATCAATAAGTACTATGTAAGCGTGTGTTTCTTTATTGCTGTATTTGTCCATCATCTCTGCCCTATAATAAAAGTTGTATGATTTTTGAAGTTATACTTCTATACGCGCGCTCCACGTTGGAAATTTGTATGGGAGTGAATCTGTGAAATCATTATATATGTAAGATAATGAGTTAGAGAGAGACAGAAGATATATTTTCTCTCTCTTCCTCTCTCGAATAGAAAAATGTTCCTTTTGTATATATAATTTAATATTATATATATTATATAAAGATATATATACATATAATATATATATGTATAATAAAATATTTATTAATATTATTATTTATGTGATATGTTTTGTGTTATTTATTAAATGTTCATAATTATATTAGTCTTTTGTGTTTCAAAATAATAATTTCAATAAATCACTGTATGATCCAGAACTGTCAATTTTGAAATTCGTTTGTATCATGTCCTCGGTAGTATAGTAGTCAGTATCCCCGCCTGTCACGCGGGAGACCGGGGTTGGATTCCCAGTCGGGGAGGACTTTTTTATTAATATTATTAAATGGTAAATTAAACATATATACGTAAGTAGAAAAGTTATGTATATTATTGTCATTTTTAAATACTTATGAATATTGCATTTTAATTTGTATTGTATTATTATATTAATACCAAAATAAACAATGAATTTTGCTGCAGAGTATGTGTAAAAAAATTTTTGCATTCAACTCCTTTTATACATATAC
Source organism: Diabrotica undecimpunctata (assembly GCF_040954645.1). Lineage (NCBI taxonomy): Eukaryota > Metazoa > Arthropoda > Insecta > Coleoptera > Chrysomelidae > Diabrotica > Diabrotica undecimpunctata. The sequence continues at coordinate 80,915,274 of NC_092803.1, read as the reverse complement.
ATTTTCATCAAAATATTGATTCAATCCTTCATTTACTATACTCCTATTACAGGTCAAAAGTTGTTTATTAATTATTAGTAAGTTGTTATTAATTCTGTTTCTCTTTCTGCTATGTCTTACCTAAAGCATTACATATGTAATAATTGTGCAGATTGACTCCCAAATAAATTTGTAACGGCGAATGCGTGTATAGAAGTGTAACTTCCACCGGCAGTCCCAATGGACTGCCACACCTGTTTTTTATTATTTGTTTCTTTGTCGTTTGTATATTTTAAAAAATACATCTACTGACAACAAGATAAATTCATACTATTTAAGGTTTAATGGTGATAATCACTAATTTCTGTGAACAGCACAAAATATAAATTTCATCAAAATTCTAAAATATTTAGGCATTAAGCATTTAAGTCACGTATATGAAGTTTGTTTTTAAATGCCAATGTACAGGAATTATTAACCTTTATTGAATGGCTATCCAGCATATATTTCAATTTCCAAAGTTTATGTATATTCTTGTTATAGGAAAAACTACCGAAGCTACCCGTTCCACCACTTGAAAATACTCTACGGAAATATGAAAAAACTCTGCAACCCCTACTCAGTGATCAAGAAAAAGAACGAATACATAAAATAATAGAAGAGTTTGGCAAACCAGGAGGTCATGGGTCTAAACTTCAGCTATATCTGGAAAATAGGAGGGAGAAGATAGATAATTGGGTAAGTTGCAAGATAAAAATAAAACTCTATACGCTAACATTACGGGATGAAAACTTAAGTCGCGTCCAAATACGTGTCGCGTTTAATAAAAAGGCCAGAGGCCAGTTTTGTTTTAGTATTGGATGGTTTACTGCATCTAGTTATATTCTATATACCTATATATTTTTGACGTGACAACGTCTTAAATTAGGTTGTGGCTCGGAGTCATTTAAGAAAAAGTGTAACGCCTGCTCACGTCTGTTACAGTGAGTCGCCGAACGAGAGAGAGGCCCGCCGGACCGGCGAATGCCTTGCGTCTCTCTCCCACTCAAACATGATCGGTCCGCTGCGCGCGGCACTAGAGAATTAGGCGCGTTGAATCGCTAAAGTTGAAAATCGTTGAAAGTATCGTCAGCTGTGTCTGTAGTGAAAATGTGGAGTGCTTAGATTCGTCATTTACAACAACTACAACAATAAAGGTAAATAATTGTACACTAATATTTCATTATCGTAAACTATGATTGATTGATTAATTGTTAGATTGACACAAAAGTTGAGAAACTGAGTTTGAGACTGAGAAGTTGAGTTTATAGGTTATGTCATACTATTGACAAATGTTGATAGTGTTAAGTAAATTATTAGTTTAAATCACTCTGCAATCAATCGTAGTTCAGTCGATTGAGAAGAAACAGCGCGTATTGCTAGTCAAACATTTAAAATAACAAATTATAACTTCTAACCTGTCAAAACAGGGCGACCAAACAAACGAACTAAACCGACCAATCACCACGCGCGGAGTTAGAATTTAACTGTGTTTAGCAAGAATTTCAAATTCCAATTTTAGTAAATGTTTTAATTTTCAACTTTACCATTTACATTTACAAATTTTAATTAATTTCAAATTTATTTAGCAAAAATTTGAACCTTCGATCTAAATAAGTGTTTTGATTTTCAAATTGATTCTTTAAAATTAAAAATATTAAAATATATATAATCAGAAGTGAACGTCACATAACATTATCTGTACTTATTATTATTTAATATGTAGGCAAATACATGTGACCATACTTGGTAGACACAATTGGAAATAGTAATTTTTTATAACTGAAAAAAATAAATATATAAAATACTGGTAGCAAACAATAACTTCAATGATCGATATCTCCGCAACTAATTGATATCATATCACTAATAAATCGGTAATGCAATTCTTATTTTCATTTACTTCCTTGTTCCTATTGTGCAATTTAATAATATTCATATCAATAAATATTCTACCGAGAAAAAGACGTTGTCACGTAAAATCTTCGCCCGTAAAACCGACTTTACAGGCAACCGATTTTTTTTTCCTGTTTGCGAGATATGTCATGACATTTTATCTTTATTATTCACCCGCATTAACCTTTTCCATATATATACAAAATACATTTTAAAATTGAGTATTAACTTTTTTCTAAAACTAAAATTTTAACTTTCCAACTAAATTTTAAAATGTATTTTGTCCATTATTTTACATGTTATATTTTATATGTGTGTTTTTAATGTTGAGTGTCGTAGCTTTACACAAATAATCTCAACGACTAGTAAGTTGTAATGACAATTTGAGATATATTGTAAATATTTACACTTTCTTCTACTTACAGTGTCTTGAAGAAGGAATAAAAGAATTCCGAAAGCTCGACCAAAAGTCAAAAGAGTGTTTCTATAACATCCCGGTCAAACATACTGACTGCAGCCCTAATAAACTGTGTTGTTTGTATATATATATATATATATATATATATATATATATATATATATATATACATATATATATATATATATATATATATATATATATACATATATATATATATATATATATATATATATATATATATATGGTGGTGAATCGTCTAATGGGCTATAGAAGACTCAATGGAAAATTCTACATTATTGAATTCCTGTTTCTCTAATTTTTTTCATCAAAAGTCATGGGAAACTATTTGTAGAGAACTGAATTCTGTATCGAAAACAAATGTTAAAATTGTTCACAGTTTTAACATTTGTTTTCGATACAGAACAATAAAGTGGATTAAAAAAAGTACTCAGTTGAGGAGAAAGTAGCAGTAATAAAAATGTTTTATTCAGGCAATAGTGCGCGAAGTGTCAGTTCTTTAGCGTAAGATATCCCAATGGGCCAATTCTAAGTAATTTAACAATTCAAAGGATTTTACAGAATTTTGAAAATACTGGGACTGCCATTTCTAATTTTACCTGTACAAACAATATTGCTAAAGTACCAAGAAATTTAGAAAATTAAAATGAAATAAATGTATGAAGAGCAGTAGTAGAAAATGCTAGAATAAGTTCTCGGACCATTGCAGACCAGTTTAATATTTATAATTCCACGGTCTTAAAATTTTTTTTTTGCTATGCAGAATTTTTTATGAAATTTTAGAGAGGGCTAATGCAGACAGACAATTTTTAAAAAACATTTTGTTTAATGATGAATATAGGTACATTTATATTAAATAATAAACTGAATGTTCAAAATTATAGGATTTTTCTATGAGGAAAATTTAAATTCAAAAAAGTTTTTAGATTTGCTACAAGAAGCAATTTTACCGAAACTTGCAGAAATAGCTCCAGATGAAGAAGAAATTTGGTTTCAAATGGATGGATGCCCTGCGCACAATAACTGGGAATTCCTTAAAAACGGCTAATTGTTTAATTGGACCTAACTGTAGCATTAAGTGGCCTCCGAGATGGGTAGATCTAGCTCCAAACCATTATCTGGGGGCATCTAAAATCAAAAATCTGTTCTGATCAAAAATTTACAGATATTGAATCATTAAATATGCGAATTATTGAATAGTGTGCAAAAATAACGCCACGCATTCAGGCTAATATTAGACGAGAATTTTACAATCGATTGTAATACTGTTTAGTATAAAATGGCGAATTGTTTGAACATTTGTTATAGCTTTATGGTTAGAAATTATCATAAATTATTTTTAGGAATAATGATCACAGTAAAACTATATCGAAATTCTTTGAATTGTTGTATAACCTGAAACTGAATTGGAGTGTATTAGAATATCTTACGTGAAATAAAGATCTGGCAGTGCTTGCACTATTGCACTATTGATACAAAATTATTGCAATTTTTTTCAACTGAGTACATTTCATGAACTTTCTTGCTTTGTAAACAATATAATTTATTGTTTACAATGTAATATTTATTGTTCAGTAATAGTAGTAGTATTTAGTAAAATTTCTTGTTTTTAACTTCTGTATAAATCTTTTCTGCAATGCCCTTGAATAAACTTCATTGAAAAAGGATTCTTTTATAGATCAGTAATAATAAATATTATCTTCTCATTGTTTGGGTTTCTTCTCTGTTCTTCATGTATCCTACAGTCGTTCTTAAAACCATTGTTTTTACTCACGGCCTAAAAGTACATTATTCCAAGTTTAATATGATCTATTCCACATTCCTTTATTATCTTAATATTTCCAAATGTTTTGACGGCATTTTGGCAAGTTCAAACTTGCCATTGTCAAGTCAGATTAGTTCTGCTGCCTCCTGATGTTCGAGAGAACTGGTTAGTTAGAGGAACTGGAGAAAGAAATTAGTTCATTTAGTTCGTATACAAAATTCCACCCAGTACACGGTTTTTGAAAATTTGAATAAAACTTCTACAAATTAGACAAATATGCAATTAAAATAACATATTGATTTTTCCCCACAAGATTACTTAATTTTTAATCAAAATACTCAAATTTGACTATTAATATAAAAGTTTGGGAAAGTGAACTATTGATTTAAACAAAATTAACTAGTACAGCTCGAGCTATATATTTTAAATAATACAACTATTTTGGCCAATTTTCTAAATTTCAGAAGTTGCTTTGAATAATATTAAAACATCGCCTGTATAATATTTGTTAAGTGATTCATCGGTAGTACCGTTTTATTGAATTTTTAGAATTTTATTTTACTTCTGCTCAAAACAAAAGGCTACAGTAAGACTCAGTTTTATTTTTGAATTATTGAACACTTAAAATTAACATTTTAAATAACCTGCATTATGTATGTATTTTGGTTTAAAATTTGTGAAAAGCAACATAACTAAAACAAAAATAAATAAGAAATATTGTTGTAATTTGTATCATTACCTTTTCACCATTAATTAATGTGAAAATTTAAGTGAATCTTAGAAGGCTATGCTAATTTGTCATTTTCGTTGTTTGGGACAAAATTTGACTTTTTTCTTCAGACGAAAATGCTTCTGAACCTCTAGCAATCATACGAACAAATTGAATTTTGGGACCCCAAAAATATGCTAAATATTTGTCTTTGGTTTTCGTTACGTCCTGCTCGCTGCATTTGTTTTGTTGGCTGCTTCTTAATTTTATTAAACATGTAAATACATTCGTTTACTTTTACTGTTCTATTCATTTTCTTGCCGTTAATTTAAAAAAGATTAAACTGTATTTTTTTTGACGTGACAACGTCTTAAATTAGGTTGTGGCTCGGAGTCATTCATGAAAAAGTGTAACGCCCGCTCACGTCTGTTACAGTGAGTCACCGAACGAGAGAGAGGCCCGCCGGACCGGCGAATGCCTTGCGTCTCTCTCCCACTCAAACATGATCGGTCCGCTGCGCGCGCAGCACTAGAGAATTAGGCGCGTTGAATCGGTGCGTGCTTCCGTGCTTGTGTCTCTGTCTTTCTCGAGCGTTCTTGGCGTTCAAGACACATTACAGCAGAAACACTTTCTTTCATTTCATATTTCTCCTATCATCGTCCTATCCTCAACAAAATCACTCAAATAGAAATTAGTTAATGTTTTAGTAAACAAAATATATTTGTATAGTTAAAATTTGTGCAATTCTTATTTTCATTCAATTCCTTGTTCCTATTGTGCAATTTAATAATATTCATATCAATAAATATTCTACCGAGAAAAAGACGTTGTCACGTAAAATCTTCGCCCGTAAAACCGACTTTACAGGCAACCGATTTTTTTTTTTAACAAAATTCTGAGAATTCAATAAAACGACACTACCCGTAAATCATATCGTAAACATATATTATACAGGGCGAAGTTTTAGTATTCTTAAAAGCAGCTTGTACCTTTTGAAATTCTAGAAATTGGCTGAAGGGGTTGTATTATTTAAAATTTAAATATTTAAAAATTACTTTTTCTACTTTCCTTACATATAACTTTAATAGCAATAAATAAAAAAAAAAAGATGGGGAAACAATACTGTTTTTATTCAATGTTCTTCAACCATTTAAATTAAACTTGGGACCTTTACAATTAGTCTAGAAAATCTTTAAAATAATGAAACAGTCGTTTAAATTGTAATCAAATCGATTAAACAGATTTTGCATAATAATATTGCAATCTGATGTTTTTTTAATTATTTTTTTTTTAAACTTGCACGAGAAAAACTAGACCATAATATAGAAGTTGGCTGTTAACTTTATAGAATTAAATTCGGATTATTTTGAAGGTCTCTGGAATGTTTTAAAATTATAAACAATTTTTTGGCTGAGGTATAAACTAATAGAATATCTCGGTAACTATTAGCTTAAATTCAATTCAGTAAAGGACATTGAAGAAGACTCAGTACGACGTTTGTTATAAAAGTAGAAAACAGTTGAATTACAAGCGGCGGTTGCTGAGATACAAGCGGTCATGGAAAATCGATTTACCAAGAATATGTGTCGTAGAAAAAAATATTTCAAATAAAAAATGCAGCTGAGACTAGTTTGAACAAAAATGTTTATTTTGTGTGAAACTCGGCTAAAATTTGTATCAATTTGACTGTAAAAATTCGATACATTTTAACTAGCGTGTCCTTTCGACAAGCAGAAGAATGCATCTTTCTTATGCAATTTTTGAATTTTGTCACAACCAAAGCGAGTTTCTCTAAAATCGTTAAATAAATAAATGTTACATTTTTTACGATTCTCATGAGATTATTAAAATTTATCACTTTTCCATTAACCGGTCACTATGCAATTTTTATTGCTAAAGGTAAATCTTCAAAACCTATGGCATTAAATTTCCGTTTTGATTTTTGGCAACAAATGTGAGGCATTTGAAATATGCCTAAAAAACGCTGAATTTAAACTTTCACATTACAAACGATCTAAAACATTTGAAACTGCTTTGTTTTGATTACACAAGTACATTTTTCTAAACTAAACTACTTCAGCTACAGATTTCACCCAATGGTGTTTTCCTGAAAGTACTTTTTCTGACGTGCAATCGTTTGTAATGTGAAAGTTTAAAATTAGCCCTTTTTAGGCATATTTGGAATGTTTTTCATTTGTTATAAAAATCAAAACCGAAAATTTAAGCCATTGGTTTTGAAGACTGGGCTGTGATAATGGAAATTCTATAGTGATCGATTAATGGTAAAATGATAAATTTTAATAATCTCATGAGAATCGCAAAAATCAAGCAATTTTTATTTTTTTAACGCTTTTATAGAAATTGACTTTCATTTGCAGCAAAATTCAAAAACTGTAATAAAGCTGCACTTTTTACCTTTCAACTGCTTTTATCGAATTTTTACCGTCGAATTGATACAAATTTTATTTAAAATTAAAAATAGAGAGAACGATTTATTTTACACAAAAAGTGCTAATTAACATTTTTTTTCACAATTGTTTAAGATGCATTTCTATTTAAAACCTTTTGCATAATTTTTGAGGTCCCAAAATTAACATTTTTCAGAAAAATTCAGCTTGTTCGTATAATTTTTAGAGGTTTAGTTGCATTTTCATTACTGACGACTGAAGTATAAATAAATTTATTTATTTATAACAAAACTAGAGTATGTTCGGCTTTAATAATGCATTTTTTCGATGCTTCCATTCGAGTTACGTCGGATTCAAAAAAATGAAGAAAATTGTTTCATTAAAAGCTGAGAAAATGCGTTTTTTACGTATACCCATTTTGATATTTGAAATTCAATTTTTGTCAACCTAATTTTTTTTGGATTTTTCATGCGCAATACCGATGATTTTTATTATTATAATGTATGTTATAAATGAATTGAAGATATAAAAATTTTATCGAGGAAAAGCTCCGAAAAAAAATGGTAATGGTTTAAAGTTTATCATCCTCTTGTTAATAACTTCGTCGCAAATGCCGATCAACTTTGACCGGTTGCATCTCAGAAATCACCGCCCGTATTTTACTTTTTTTCTTTTACAAAAAACGTCTTGCCAAGTTTTTTCCAACGCCGTTTTCTGAATTCAAATTAAGCTAATAGTTACCGAGATATTTTATTTCTTTATAAGCCAAAAAATTGTTTATAATTATAAAAAAATTTAAATTGCAAAATTATTATGCGAAATCTGTTAATAAAATTTGCACGACTATATCACTATATTATAAAAATTTTTTAGACGAATTATGAAGGTCCTGTAAGTGGCTGAAAACATTGAATAAGAAAATGCTTGTTCTCCCCCTTTTTTTTATATTTCTTGCTAATTTGCAGCAACGGTAATATATTAAAACGTTTTTATCTAGCCCTATCTTATAGAAAATTTATTTGTAGCTATTTTATTGTTTATGACTTTGTTCTAAAATGTTTTAAAGTTAAAAGCAAAAAAAGTAGAAAAAAATCGATGTAATTTTTTTATTAATGTTCCCGATCTATTTGAGGGGGAGGATATGCCAAATGCCCCCTCTTACATCCACCTCAAAACAGATCCGCCCTGGTCTAATATGAAATGACCAATTTTCCCTTACTTAAAAAACTTGAGCATATCTGAAATCAGTAAACAAAGTAAGTTTTATTATACGTTTATAACAACGTGTTCGGTGGTCTTTTATTCCAAATATTTGTAGAAAGTTCTTTGAATGATAGAGAAATCAAAATAGTTTTTGTTAAGCTTGTAAGTCCCAATTCCAAAGTTTTAAATAAGAGTCAAATCCGGAACAGCAACCCAATTAATTTGTAATGAAACATCTCGAGTTTAGGAAGTTAAATTAGATAGGTATATATAGTTTTGATTAAGTAACCAAACGAAAAACAACGCTATCATATCTCTATCGAGGATGCACTTCGCAGAAGACATCCAATTAGGCAAATGTGTCCATGTGAGTGGAGCTAGGCGCACCGGAGCGTGACCTGGGGGGAACCCCAAGCCCCGTTGATCTCGTTAGCTTTGGAAATTGTTTGATCGCCGATTCGGAAAGTAAACGTAGTATTTTCACCCTTTGCATTATCGCATCGCCCCGCTGCGTTGGATGGTCTCGTCTACCTACGTGATCTTGTCATTTAGACGTAAAAAAGTTGAGGAGTTTTAGAAGTTTTGGGGTGCGTGATTTGATTTGGAGAGATGGATGGGGTTGGTAATGAAATCAGTTGAAATTGGGGTTTTTGGGTCGTTGTCAAAGTACTATTCCATTTGTCAGTTTTGATTGAAAAAAGAAAATTCGTTTAAAGATATTTAGGAAAATTTTAGACCTTTTTAACTTGTTGACGAATCTGTAGACCTTTTAAAACTAATAATGAAGATCATGTTTACCTGACTTTATTTTAGTAATAATATTAAAAGTAAAATAAAGTATGTTTAGAAAATACAGAAGACATCAAATGTCTCTCTATAATTTTTAATAATACGTTTAAACGTAATTTTATCACATAGTTTTATTTTGTCATATCACTCCTTTCCATCCTTTCCATATCAAACTATTCTATATTAAGTAAGTAACTAAGTACTCTGGTCGATATGTTGGGATATATTGTGCTTTCAGCCACTGTTGCTCATAAGTTTTTCTTTAGATTTAAGTTAGATCTATCCATGATTAGAACGTAAACTTTGATTTCATTATATACTTCGTTGGGAATATATTTCAATTTTCAATTCATTTCTACTTCAACATAATATGTAATACAGGACAAAATGCCACCGAATCACAAAAAAGTTTTATGTTGAGGTATCAAATGTTCCAAAACAGTGTTTAGATAGAAATATATATTAATATTTAACTAAATTTAAATAATTTATTAACAGGCTACAATAAAAACATAGTATATACTAAACAAAAAAAATATGTTATAATCCAGTCGTCACATGTTTTACCTCGAAAAATGATACGAACAAGATGAATTTTGTTGAGAATGTCAATTTTGTGACCCCAAAAAGGTGCACAAAGTTTACCAATATTACCCCCCGACTTCCTCGACTTCCCATCGAATGTATCCTATCGACTAAACCAAAATAAATAAACGATGCGCGATTTTTGCCAGTTACTGACCAGTCGTAGTTGAATTTCAATTACTAGTGCCTAATTTTCAAAACTTATAACATGAAATTTTGATTTTGAGTTTTGGCAATAAATATGAGGCATTTAAAATACGCCTACAAAACATAGAATTTAAACTTTTAAAGTACAAATGATCACACGTCACGGGAAAGGCCTTCACGACGGCGATATTGGGTGGAAGTTATAGTTGAAGTTGTGCAATTTTAAAAAAGGTACTTGTGTAATCAAAAAGAAACAGTTTTAAACATTTTAAACGATCCGGTTGGATTTCATGTCCTGGAGTTTTATGTTATTTTCATTCATAACCAGTAGAAAGCCATTAGTCAGGACTTTTTGAGGTCGCTGAACACGAATATCATGACGCCGATAATCTTGAATTATTCTCTAACACTACTTATAACAACTAGTCCAAATGACTGAAAGTATCTTAAATATTACACCAATTACACTAATATCTATATTTTTCTTTTAAATAATTGGTTATTTAAGATTTATAATAAAATTAAAGTATTTAAAGAAGGATTCAAATATAATTTCCGTAAATATTAATAAAAAAAGGGTTAAATTTTATTCTTTGATACCTATTTTTATGTTACATGACTGACGTTGAATTGAACATTCGTGTAATGATATCCAGCACAATTTTTGTACGCCAAATGGCAGATTAGACCTTTTTTTACACATAAATTTTTTTAACTCCTTCTTCGCAAAACCAATTCTGTACTTGAAAATGTACTCTTTTTAGATGCTGTGTGAGTGCATGGCAAAATTTTACCGATCGAAACTTTTTAATTTTTGGCAATAGCCATTAAATATATTATATTATACCTATATGCTTCAGCCAATTGCATATTTTATATATATATATATATATATATATATATATACATATATATATATATATATATATATATATATATATATATATATATATATATATATATATATATATGTATGTATATGTACATATATATATATATATATATATATCATCATCATGTGCAGCTTTATCAACCGTTTCCAATTACGGTGCAGCCTCCCTTATTTCAATGTTATTCTATATTCGACGATGTCTTAGTTATACGTTGTTCTAATAATTTGCGCTCATTTGTGCCCATATTTTTCTATCTTGTGCTATTCGAGACCACGTTGTTGCTGTTAATTTTCTAATATCATAATCCCATCTGAGATTTGGGCGCCTCTTTGGTCTCTTAGCGTTCCTGGGGTACCACATAGTTGTTCTAGTGGTCCATCTGTTATCTGTTCTTCTTGCCATATGTCCTGCCCATTGCCATTTCAGGGATTTTATTCTTTGGATTACATCAGTCACCTGGGTTTGCCTCCGTATCCATTCAATTCTTTTACGATCCTTCTTTGTTATCCCTAGCATACATCTTTCCATTGCTCTTTGAGTTACTTGGAGTTTCGACGTTATTTCTCTCTTTAATATCCAAGTTTCACATCCATATGTCAAGACGGGTAATATGCATTGATCAAATACTCTCTTCTTGAGGTATAGTGGCATTTTGGACTTGAAGACTATGGAATTTCGTCCGAATGCTGACCACGCTTGTTTTATTCGTCTGTTGATTTCCGGAAGTAGTGATCCCGATTTATGTATGAGCTGTCCCAGGTATATGTATTCATCTACTACTTCTAGCGAGGTTTCATTAATTTTTATTTCCACGTTGGCGATCAGATCATTGCACATTATTTTAGTCTTTGCTAGGTTCATTTTTAGGCCTACCTCATTGCTGGCTGTATTAAGGTCATTAATTTGCAGTTGTAATTCTTCAGGACTTCTAGCAATTAGAATGATGTCATCAGCGAATCTCAGATGGTTTAGGTATTCTCCATCTATACATAGACCTTGGTTGTTCCAGTCTAATTTCCGGAAGATATTTTCTAAGGTTGCAGTGAAGAGCTTAGGGGATATGGTGTCTCCTTGTCGGACTCCTTTCTGAGTGGGAAATTCTGGGGTATTTTCATATATGCTTACTCTAGCTGTGGCCTCTTTGTATATATTTGCTAGCGTTTCGACATATGGTTTATCTACTCCTTGGTCGACAAGAGCTTCTATGACTGCTCTTGGGTATACGGAGTCAAATGCTTTCTCGAAGTCTATGAATGCTAGCGCCAGTGGTAGATCATATTCTTTTGTTCTGCTCATTACTTCCCTTAATGTTTGAATATGATCCATTGTGCTGAAGCCACTTCTAAAGCCTGCTTGCTCTCGGGGTTGTGCAGCGTCAAGTGTGTTCTGTATTCTGTTGTTAATGATTTTGGTGAATACCTTGTATATCACAGGTAGCAAGCTGATCGGTCTATAATTTCTAATGTCTTCCTTGCTACCTTTCTTGTGAATAAGGATTATGTTGGCTGAATTCCACTTTTTTGGAATATGTCTCGATTTTAGGCAGTCTGTGTATATTTTTGCTAGGATTTTCCAAGTTGTTTTACCAGCAATCTTTAGAAGTTCGGCTGTAACACCGTCATTACCGGCTGCCTTGCCGTTTTTCATGCTCTTAAGAGCTGCCTCTACCTCATCCACGAGAACATCTGGTACATCTTCTTGAACCGCAATTTCTTCTTCGCCTATTTCTTGTGCTTCCGGAGCTTTATATAGACCCTCATAGAATTCGGTTACATGTTTTATTATTTCATCCCTATTTGTGATCCTTCCGTTGTTGTTTCCCAATGCTATTATTTGCTTTCTACCGATTGCCAACTTCCTCTTGGTTTTCCTATAGCTTTTACGGTTTTCGATTGTATTTTGTACAAGTCGTTCATTGTAGGTTTTTATATCTTCTGCGATCTTTTTCCGTATTACTTTGCACAGTTCGGTATATTCAATTCTATTAATATTGGAGTTAATTTTCATTTCTCTTCGTTGTTTCAGGAGAGCTGTTGTTTCATCTGAAAGTTTTCTATTGCTGTTGTGTGCTTGTGATCCTCCAACTTCTTTGGCGCAATTTAAGATTGTTTCCATTAAGTGTGTGCTATTCGTTGGGTCTTGTAATTTTTCTTGAATTAAATTTTGATAGCGTTCCGAGTTGTTGCTTAGGTTAGTGATATTTACCCCTGCAGTTGGTTTCTGGAGTAATTTCATTCTTTCTAGTTTAGTGTTTAGAACGACCCGAGATCTAATTAGTCTGTGATCGCTACCTGTTCGGAATTTGTTGAGCACACTTACATCCTTTATGGTTTTCAGCCTATTAGTTAGGATGAAATCTATTTCGTTCTTGGTAGTTGCATTGGGAGCTAACCATGTCCATTTCCTATTGAGGTTCTTCTTAAAATAGGTATTGGCGATTGAGAGGTTCTGGTAATGTGGTAATTTGATTGTTTACCCACTTTGGCATTAAAGTCCCCGACTAGATACTTAAATTGGCTTTTGTTCTTGTTAAGTACCTCAGTTATTTCATTGTAGAATTCCTCTATTTCCTCATCGGAGTGGGATATGGTTGGTGCATATACTTGCACAATTTGGATGGTGTATCTTCTGGATAGTCTTAGACTTAGACTAGCTACTCTGTCTGAGGTGCTTGCTATGTCGACTATCCTATCCTTCCATTTCTTATTAATTAGGAACCCCACTCCACTTGTTCGTCCATTTTCTGTTCCTTTGTGATAGAGGATGTTGCCCGATTCAAGTTCTATTAACTCTTCGTCCTTTCGTCTTACTTCGCTTATTCCGATGACATCCCATTTAATATTGACTGCTTCATTTTCTAACTCTATGAGTTTTGCCTGGTTCGCTAACGACCTGCAGTTATAGGTCGCTACGTATAGTGTTGTTGATCTGGCTGGGTAGTGGTTTAGACTCCGCAGATTCTTAGCACCCTCTGCCCTTCTGACTGGTTCCTGAGAACTACCCATCTCGGGGTCAGTTGGGCCTACGGAGAATGAGGGCCGCGGCTTTCTTTTTCCTTTATTCATAAGGGGTTGCGAGGCATACCTTACCACGCTGCCTCAGGTCGGGTTGGTAAGGGGCAAGTGTTGTCGTACAATGGCTTTTGCCAGTAACCATTGAGTTATATTATATTAATTAGATTTATAGTTCCATCGTTGATTAAAATCAGTTTCCCAGACATCGAGGGGAGCATTATCTAAAAAATTGAATGTTTCACATTTTTCATCAAAATTATCATCATTGTTGTTGTATTTTGGATCAAAAGTCGTATTATTCATAAAAACTGTAACAAAATGAGATTTTCTGTTGCTATTTTATCCATTTACTTAACCAAATTTCAAATTTTAGTATATATGAGATCTTAACGGAATTTTTCATATATATATATATATATATATATATATATATATATATATATATATATATATATATATATATATATATATATATATAAATATATATAAATTAATCACCGACATGGTTGTACGGACATTACTCAGTACGACTGCACCAAATTAGATAATACTTTTTTTGTGTAAAATATAATTTTCTCATTTTATATCGCAATAAAACTAATAGATGGCGCCATATTATAACTTACAAAGGAACCTACGATTAACAAAATAAATGTCAGTACCTATTTATAGATACCACATACAGATAGAGCCATACCACACTGAATATACCGTTTTCCGTTTAATCATCGAACTCAAGGAGTTTCGGTTGCGGTTATTACTTGGATGGATGACCGTTTGATAATACCGCATGTTGTTGCCATGTGAAACCTTCCTTCTCCGAAACAGGTGAACCAATTATTTAATTTTACATGTATATTCTGCAGGTCTGAAAATAGGTTATTGCGTATTTTTTATACCCCTAAGAGGTAAACGTGGTAAAGAGGTAAAAGTTACTAACCCCCTTTTTTTTAATAGCCATATTCGTGTCACAGATTAAGTTGCCATACTTCTCCGTAATGGGCATTCTATGAGTATGAAAATAGGTTGTTATCTATTTTTCATACCCTTAATGGGTAAGAGTGGTTTACCCCAAATATTAATTTTTTTTATTTTTTAAACAATTTTTTTATTTTTATATTTTTATGATGTGGAAATAAAAATATATACAACTCTTAATTATCACCTATCTATACTAACCCCTTTTTTAATAGAAATAATAGTCTCACAGAGTTAGTTGCCATACTCATCCGAAATGGCTGGACCGATTTTTATTAAACTTTACGTATATATTCAATATGTTTTGAGAATATGTCGTAATATATTTTTCTTACTCCTAAGAGACAAGAATGGTTGACTCCAATATTTTTTTTTATATTTTGGACAAAAATTTTTATTTTTATTTTGTATAATGTAACATTAAATAATACATTAAACCCCTTAATGTTCACCTTTCTATCACTAACTCATATTGTTTAATAACCACATTGGCGTCACAGAGTTTGTTGAGTTACTTCTTAGCAACGGCGTGACTGATTTTTATGAAATTTTTCATGTAAATTAGATAGGTCTGATTCTTCTTCTTCTTTGAGTGCCTCTACTATCGGAGATTGGATATTATTAGGGTGATTCTAATTTTATTTACTGCTGTTTTGAATAATTCGGTTGTGGTACAGCCAAACCACTCTCTTAAATTTCTCATCCAGGACATTCTTTTACGGCCTGAATTTCTGCGTCCTTGGATTTTTCCTTACATTATATTTTGTAGGAATGTGTACTTTTATCCTCACATCAGATGGCCTAAGTATTCAAGTTTTTTCTTTTTTATATTCAGTATAACTTCTGGATCGTTATTTATTCTGCGTATTACCTCTTGATTTGTAATTTTATTCACCCAACTTATTTTTAGTATAGCACCACATCTCAAAGCTTTCAAGATTTTTAATTCCTCTGTTTAAGCGTCCATGCCTCAACACCGTAAAGCAAAGTACTGAATACATAGCATTTTAACATTCTAGTTCGTAGCTGAATACTAATATCACGATTACAAAATAATTTTTTTATTTTTATAAAGGTAGACCTGGTAATTTCAATACGTCTTTTTATCTCGTGATTTTGGGCACCTAATATTCTGGTAGTAGGTCTGATAATTGGTCGTAATATATTTTTCCTATCCGTAAGGGATAAAAGTGGTCTACCTCAAAGATTTTTTTTATTTAAAATATTTTTTTTATGTTTCTCTGGCTATAAAAAATACGTAAGCATTTATGTATGATCTCTTAATTTTCATCCTAATATTACTAACCCCGATTTTTAATTGCCATATAAGTGTCAAAGAGTTAGTTGTCATACTTCTTTTAAACGGCTTGACCGACTTTATGAAATTTTCTATGTATATTCGGTAAGTCTGATTATCGGCCGTAATCTATTTTTCATACCCGCAAGAGATAAGAGTGGTTCACCGCAATTTTTTTTTTTTATTTTTATTTTTTTGAGAGAATGTCTTGATTCTGCGTGTAATGATGATTTTAACGAACGTACCATTTGATTTTAAATGTTTACAATTTCCCGTGCTTTTGGCTTCTGCAATAAAAATAAACAGATCACAAAACCAATCGTTAGAAGATTGCGAAAATAATTTAGAGTTTCCATGTTTCGCGCATGGGCAATTATTCGCGTGTTGAAAAACTGTCATCGTTGTCTATTTATTTAATGCAAAAATAAATAAAAATATTCTTATTAGAAAGTAATAAATTGATTAAACTTTTTTCATGCATAATTATTTATTTGTTTGTTTTTTTTTTGTTTTAGTTTCTGTTAGTTTCTTAGACAAAGTATTTAATTCTAAGGCGGTACGAAATTAATATTTTATATATACAACATCTTCTTCTTCCTCTTTATAAGCAATTCTGCTTTTTCAGTGGCGGATTAATACCTCTATGGAAGGTTGTCACTCCATCTATTTTGCGGTCGTCCGATACTTCTTCTGCCGATTGGTGACATCTCTTGCTATTTTGACGACACGGGTCTCCTTCATTTTGCTTATGTGGTTATTTCATTCTTTTTTTCTATTTTGTGTCCATTTATTTATACACTACGTTACATTTTCTTCTAATGTCTTCACTTCTCTTTTGATCTCTCAGCGTATTTCCTGTAATTCTTCTCAGTACGCTCATATCTGCTGTTTCCAGTAGCCTTTGCGTTGTAGCTGTGTCGGGTCTTGTTTCTGAGGCATATGTCATTATTGGTCTTACAGTAACTTTATAAATTCTTGACTTCATCTCAGTGTCAATGTGTCTGTTTCGCCATATGTTATTAAGGCCTCTTGCCAGTCTATTTGCTTTTTGTACTTGATCTCTCACTTCTTTGTCCAGGTCTCCATAACTAGACAGTGTTATTCCCAGGTATTTTATTTCCATTACTTGTTCAATACTGATGCCATCAATTTCTATTTTACATCTGGTTGGTTCTTTGCTGACTACTATTGTTTTAGTTTTCTGAGATGACATTGTCATATTAAATTTTTTTGCTCTTATGTTAAATCTGTGGACCAGTCTTTGTTGCGTGGATCGAGTAGCTCGACAGAACTGTTGCCGGTCCCAATCCCGGATAAAGAAGGAGGGGGTCTACAGCCGGGTTAGCACCCTACTGATAGACTTTAAAACCATACAGCTCATAGAAACAGGATTATGCCTCGGAACAGGAATGAATATATATATATATATATATATATATATATATATATATATATATATATATATATATATATATATATATACGTTTTCATTTTCTGCTATTTTTATTGCAGTAGAACCAATGGTCCTATATATATTAGCTGTACATTGCATCAAAGAAATGCATACATTAGTCAATTTATTTCGTCATACAAACATCCCACTTCCACAATTTTGAAAATCAAAATTATAACTGTATATAATTTAACTTTTTTTAATACAACTTTTAAAACTGGTATATATTAAAATACTCATACGTCTTTTTTATTTTGCAATTAAAAAATCTAATAAGCATTAAACGAATTATTTTGCTACAAATCCAAAATTAATAACTTACTTTGCTTTAAACACTGAATCGAATTCAAAAAGTTGCATAGCGATTTATCTACATGCGGAAAATTTAGTGCCGTTTAATACTTCATTGCCTCTACTATATGATAATTAAAGCATTGTACCTTTTTATATAAAAATTTTTGATTTATAAATTAGAAACCCGTTATCCAGAAACAATCAGCCCAATCAATTAATTCTATTGACCTCAAAAATTACGCTCTTAGTCAAACAGAACGGCTAATCCTCAAAATTGCACAAGTTATAGCACGACGGATTCCACCCTCTTGTATCCAATTATAATTTTTAATCCCCCCGGGGAGAGAGGACGTTCAGCGCGCTACTGTTTGCTCTTCAAATCTCAGGGGATTTGAGCACGATTCGGCTGCCGACCTAGGTGGTGCAGTAGTGCTTTTGATGCTTCTAGTTGAGAAACGGCACTCTGGAGGAAAACTGCCAGACCCGGTAGAGAAGGTAGATGGAAAGGAGCGATTAAACTACTTGAATTATTAGAGATTTTATATGCAAATATGTTTTAGTTTGTTTAAAATACAATACGGCCTTGATGAAAGAAAAGAAGAAAGAGATAAAAATTGTACGGCTATAATTTTTGCCAAAAGTGAATTAGAAATTCTAGTTATTATTTTAAGTAGATTTTTACAAATCAGCCTATCTAATGCGATCTATAAATAAAGGTAGAGAAATATATAAAACTACCACAGCTTTAACCATTTTTACTATTCTTGACAATGATAAAAAATAGCTACACCTATTAGATAGACGTGAAAGCTAGATAATGTCGCAAAGAGATAACTCTGGACCAAAGCCAGTGAAATGAGATTTCTGAGAAGATTGAAAGGCATTACAAGACTTCACAGATAGGAAAATGGACACGTAAAACAAGAACTAGTGTTTGCTCGCTCAATAAAAACATAAAAGAATATAAAAATGGATGAAAATCGACTAAAAAATACCAAATACCAGAAGACTTGTTGATGTTCCTTGAAAACATATAGCGAAGCTTGCCGCAACAGGCAATAAATGCTTAAACGCTCGAATGGAGAAGAAGAGCTTTACTATCAAAAAGTATTTCATAGAGAATCCGTGATGAGATGATACCTCCTTATTTTCTACAGTTGCCGTCTTCCAAGTACGGTTGGTAATGAAACTCTCTGTTCAAACAGGAATTTTTTATTTATTTTTGTTTTTAGAAGAAACTATATACTAAGGATTTAATAAGCTAGTTAAGCAAATGTAGAAATGTGTTAACTAGACGGACCATTGATAAATTTCTCAGACCTGAATTTTAAAAGTTTTGCAAGATGGACTATTAACTGATACTGAAAAACCTGCGGTGATGTAAAGACATGAATATAGACGTTTTTAAAGAATTTTTTGTTTAAAAATTAAATCTGATTCCGAAATATTTGTTACGGACAATGTACGTTATCATTCAAGGTTACTAGACGCTTTGTCAAGAAGTCATTGGTAATGACTTTTTTCCAAAAATATAAACATACCAAAAGATCCGTTAGGAAAAAAATACCTTTAACATGTTGTTCACACGCGCAAGGATACATGTAGACCTACAATTTAGAGAATTTAACATCGTCCCAATTGGAGTACTGTGATTTGTTTTAAGAATTCTCATTCCCCGATTTTGTAATTTTTGCAACATGTAAGTTTGTTAAGATTAAACAAAAATAAAATTTATGAGCCATAGTTATAATGAGGTTGAATAATTGAGCCGTGATTTTGGTCTCAATTGACAAATTTTGAGATATTCTGCTCAGAAAGTTTAATTTTTTATTATTTTATATGTTTTTATGGATGTACTCGAAGTGACTATCAAAACTCAAAATATCGTCAAGCTGGAATCCTAAATATTTAACTATTGTAACCACTTCAATTTTTTCATTATTAATATTTAAATTTATGCTCTTAGTATCAAGCAAGCTATATTTATGTTTAGTATTTATTTTTTAAATAGCTACATTAAAATTGTCACCACTACAACAAATTAGAGTGTCATTGGCAAAAAGATTAACAAATTCACAGACTACCAAACCTTTTTGTATGGGTGATATAGTACTTATTTTTAATAAGTACTATCACCTCTATCATTAGGAATTCTACCCATAGTAAAAGATGTATTATTTAAATTCAACATAAAGTGTCCAATGGTTTCAAAAATTTCTTTTACCATTCTGCAATTTAATGTTTCATATATAATAAAATTAGGAATGATTATATTAGGGGAAGTCTAGAGGTGACTTCAATTGTTGCTAAGATGAGATAACATAGGTTAAGATGGTTTGGTCATGTTCAAAGTAGAAATGTTTATCACCCAATATAAAGAATTACTGATCTACGAATTCCTGGAAATAGTAGAAGAGGAACACCAAAACAGACCTGGGGGTAGACGCTTAGGTAGACTACAGGACATGTTGGTAAAGGGTATTAATATTAATATGACCCGAGATAGAAACTTATGGAGCAATGTACTTAGGGAAACCCATCCCGTATAGGGATAAAGGCAAAGAGAATGATGATGATGGTAATGATAATGATAATGATAATGATGATGATGATGATGGTGATGATGATGATGATGATGATGGTGGTGGTGATGATGATGATGATGATGATGATGGTGGTGATGATGATGATGATGATGATGTAATGAGAATTTATTATCTAAATTGCGAACAATTTATCGCACATCCTGCATGGAAAGCACTTCACATTCTTCAAAATTTAAATATAGATTATTATGTACATTATACCATGTTTTCATGGTGTACTTTCAACAAAATACTCAATAAGACTATTAGTTATATCTACGTTGTTTGTTAACCTTTTAGGCCTGTAGCAGTTTTAAAGATTACAGAGTTTGACAATTCTCGGCTTTTATCATTGATCTTTTTTTTATATTATCCACATTTCTTTTGGATTGTTTTTATTCCTATCAATTTTGTTAAAACCGCTTCTTTTTTAAACTATACAATATTTACTACCTCATTTCTATGTCTCTTAAAAATGTCCCATTTATGGTTTTGTTTTCAATGATGTCAACACATTTTTTAAAATGTTTATAAGCACTATCACGCTGTTTAATTTGTTTAAACACCTTATAATCAAACCAAGACAGTTTTGTTAAACTGTTTGTTCGGGCTGTTAGGCCGTTGTCTTCTGAGATTAGTTCTCGACGTTTCGCCAACACTAGGGGTTGGCATCTTCTGGAGATGTTACTGCTTCGCTTGTAAGCTGAAACTGACGCCGCGTTTTGACTCATTGTTCGGATTGTTGTGTTGTTAGGTGTCTTCTTCTTTTGATATTTTTGATGTCCTGCTTTAGGCTTTTGCCTCTTCAAGACGTGGTTTGTTTTCGTTTGGTTTTGGCACTGGTTTTGATGTTCGTGGATCCGTGGTCTTTGTTTGTGGTGACCTGGTCGTCGGATGAGCGCCTGGACAATCGGTGAAAGACAATGTTGAAACGGTTCTTTTGAGAATTTTTTGATCTAAAAAATAAATTAGTATATATGTGAATTTGAATTTATGTATTTATTAATTATTAAATTAGTAACTATGTGAACGCGGCGCGAAAGGGTAGCTGTGGCTGGTACCTCAACAAACAGGCAGGTATAGTTGTGCAATGGGATCGGAAAACCACAGAAAACCGATCCCCCCTGTCTAGAACAAGCTCTAAGTGAGCATTTAATGTCAGTGGCGACGGCGATAGTAGAGAGGAGTTACCTCCCGTATATCAACGTTTGCATCAGGAAGTTCGTTGCTGGCGAGTGCCAGTGAAATAGTGGGTAGGAAAGAGAGTTTGGGTTTAGGTCTTCTTCTGAATACATTGCCGATGGATGAGCAGGTAGTTTTTAGGATGCTTTGGGCTCTAAGGTTTTGGCCCCGGATGGTGCTGATCGTGTAACTCCTGCTCAGAGAGGGGAGCCTCTAATTGATGGGCTGGATATTCGACAGGTGATGTATTAGGGCGGATGGGTAGTCGCATAGCTTGCAGTTTGCTCTACGCAGGATTCTCCTCTCCAAAGCAGGCAATCTTTTTGTGTTGTGGTCAGGCAACATAGTATAGATATTGGATCTATACTCGATGACCGCCCTGATAAATGTTTTGTATGTGTGTATGAGTGAGCGTGTGTGTGTTCTTCCGAATTTACCACAAAGAGCATTGAGTAGTCCGAGTCGGCTCCTGGCCTTGTTACAGGCTTTGTCTAGATCGGCCGTCCAGTTTAGTGTTTGGGTAAACACCACACCGAGGTATTCGATCTGGTTACGGAGCTGTAGTCAGTCCCCCCAAAGTCTTAAGTTGTGCCTTGCGAAAATTATGGGTGTGATAGATTGGCTTTGCTTCGGATGTCTGAAGAGAATTATTTGTGTTTTGTCTGGGTTGGGTGTTACTCTCCATCTCTGACACCACCTGTCGACCAGGTTAAGGTGATTTCGAGCAAACCCAAGTGTTGCATCAACGCTCTGTGCTGTTGTTACGAGAGCTGTGTCGTCTGCGTAGAGCAAAGTGGTTGTTCTTGTGTATCGGGGTATAGGTAAGTTGCTGTTGTATATGATGTATAGTATTGGTGCCAACACGGAACCCTGAGGTACTCCCGCTGTGGGAGTAAAAGATTCAGAGAAATGACCCCGCTCCTTAACCGTAACTTGACGATGAGAGACATATGAATGGATAAGTCTGACGAATGAGAGTGGTAGACCGATGTTCAATAGTTTCTTGACCAGTCCCACATGTCAAACTTGGTCAAAGGCTTTTTAAACATCGAGGAAGATGCCTAGTGAAACTTTCCATCGTTCAGACTTTGTGTGATGTGTGTGACGATTTCTGTCAATGCCGTTTTGGTAGAGTACCTTCTCTAAAGCCGAATTGGAATGGTGGGATGACGTTGTGTTCTGTGGCGTTGTACTGCGGAGCCCATATTTATATTTTCTACTCGCCTCCCCTTCACTGGTTTCGGCGTGAGGGGGCGTGTCGTCGTTTGTAGTAGCTTTTCTTTCTTCGTGTTTTGCGGGAAGGGTTTTTTTGTATTTTAATATTGGTATCCATGCTTTGTTGATTTTTAGTCCTTCTTCTATCCGATTAAAATTATTTGGGTGCTTATATATCTCCACCGCTTCCCGATACAACCGTGGGTAGTACTGTGATGTTTTATCCAGCATCTGGGTTTTTTTCAAACAGTATCCGATGTTCTCCGCTTCCCAAAGCGTGTTCGGCAACGGCAGATTTGTCGATATGTCCTAAACGACAATAGCTTTTATGTTCGTTTATCCTTGTGTTGGTGTGTCTTTTCGTGGTTCCCACATATACCACTCCACATATGCATGGTATTCGGTATACTCCGGCCGTTGCTAATGGGTCGCGTTTGTCCTTCACCGATTTTAAACAGTCCTTAATTTTCTTTGTAGGCTTAAAAATGGTCTTTACATTGGCTTTTTTAAGTATCCGCCCAATTTTGTCCGTTAACCCCGATATATAGGGCAAGAACGCTTTGCCTATACAGAGTTTGACAATTCTCGGCTTTTATCATTGATCTTTTTTTTATATTATCCACATTTCTTTTGGATTGTTTTTATTCCTATCAATTTTGTTAAAACCGCTTCTTTTTTAAACTATACAATATTTACTACCTCATTTCTATGTCTCTTAAAAATGTCCCATTTATGGTTTTGTTTTCAATGATGTCAACACATTTTTTAAAATGTTTATAAGCACTATCACGCTGTTTAATTTGTTTAAACACCTTATAATCAAACCAAGACAGTTTTGTTAAACTGTTTGTTCGGGCTGTTAGGCCGTTGTCTTCTGAGATTAGTTCTCGACGTTTCGCCAACACTAGGGGTTGGCATCTTCTGGAGATGTTACTGCTTCGCTTGTAAGCTGAAACTGACGCCGCGTTTTGACTCATTGTTCGGATTGTTGTGTTGTTAGGTGTCTTCTTCTTTTGATATTTTTGATGTCCTGCTTTAGGCTTTTGCCTCTTCAAGACGTGGTTTGTTTTCGTTTGGTTTTGGCACTGGTTTTGATGTTCGTGGATCCGTGGTCTTTGTTTGTGGTGACCTGGTCGTCGGATGAGCGCCTGGACAATCGGTGAAAGACAATGTTGAAACGGTTCTTTTGAGAATTTTTTGATCTAAAAAATAAATTAGTATATATGTGAATTTGAATTTATGTATTTATTAATTATTAAATTAGTAACTATGTGAACGCGGCGCGAAAGGGTAGCTGTGGCTGGTACCTCAACAAACAGGCAGGTATAGTTGTGCAATGGGATCGGAAAACCACAGAAAACCGATCCCCCCTGTCTAGAACAAGCTCTAAGTGAGCATTTAATGTCAGTGGCGACGGCGATAGTAGAGAGGAGTTACCTCCCGTATATCAACGTTTGCATCAGGAAGTTCGTTGCTGGCGAGTGCCAGTGAAATAGTGGGTAGGAAAGAGAGTTTGGGTTTAGGTCTTCTTCTGAATACATTGCCGATGGATGAGCAGGTAGTTTTTAGGATGCTTTGGGCTCTAAGGTTTTGGCCCCGGATGGTGCTGATCGTGTAACTCCTGCTCAGAGAGGGGAGCCTCTAATTGATGGGCTGGATATTCGACAGGTGATGTATTAGGGCGGATGGGTAGTCGCATAGCTTGCAGTTTGCTCTACGCAGGATTCTCCTCTCCAAAGCAGGCAATCTTTTTGTGTTGTGGTCAGGCAACATAGTATAGATATTGGATCTATACTCGATGACCGCCCTGATAAATGTTTTGTATGTGTGTATGAGTGAGCGTGTGTGTGTTCTTCCGAATTTACCACAAAGAGCATTGAGTAGTCCGAGTCGGCTCCTGGCCTTGTTACAGGCTTTGTCTAGATCGGCCGTCCAGTTTAGTGTTTGGGTAAACACCACACCGAGGTATTCGATCTGGTTACGGAGCTGTAGTCAGTCCCCCCAAAGTCTTAAGTTGTGCCTTGCGAAAATTATGGGTGTGATAGATTGGCTTTGCTTCGGATGTCTGAAGAGAATTATTTGTGTTTTGTCTGGGTTGGGTGTTACTCTCCATCTCTGACACCACCTGTCGACCAGGTTAAGGTGATTTCGAGCAAACCCAAGTGTTGCATCAACGCTCTGTGCTGTTGTTACGAGAGCTGTGTCGTCTGCGTAGAGCAAAGTGGTTGTTCTTGTGTATCGGGGTATAGGTAAGTTGCTGTTGTATATGATGTATAGTATTGGTGCCAACACGGAACCCTGAGGTACTCCCGCTGTGGGAGTAAAAGATTCAGAGAAATGACCCCGCTCCTTAACCGTAACTTGACGATGAGAGACATATGAATGGATAAGTCTGACGAATGAGAGTGGTAGACCGATGTTCAATAGTTTCTTGACCAGTCCCACATGTCAAACTTGGTCAAAGGCTTTTTAAACATCGAGGAAGATGCCTAGTGAAACTTTCCATCGTTCAGACTTTGTGTGATGTGTGTGACGATTTCTGTCAATGCCGTTTTGGTAGAGTACCTTCTCTAAAGCCGAATTGGAATGGTGGGATGACGTTGTGTTCTGTGGCGTTGTACTGCGGAGCCCATATTTATATTTTCTACTCGCCTCCCCTTCACTGGTTTCGGCGTGAGGGGGCGTGTCGTCGTTTGTAGTAGCTTTTCTTTCTTCGTGTTTTGCGGGAAGGGTTTTTTTGTATTTTAATATTGGTATCCATGCTTTGTTGATTTTTAGTCCTTCTTCTATCCGATTAAAATTATTTGGGTGCTTATATATCTCCACCGCTTCCCGATACAACCGTGGGTAGTACTGTGATGTTTTATCCAGCATCTGGGTTTTTTTCAAACAGTATCCGATGTTCTCCGCTTCCCAAAGCGTGTTCGGCAACGGCAGATTTGTCGATATGTCCTAAACGACAATAGCTTTTATGTTCGTTTATCCTTGTGTTGGTGTGTCTTTTCGTGGTTCCCACATATACCACTCCACATATGCATGGTATTCGGTATACTCCGGCCGTTGCTAATGGGTCGCGTTTGTCCTTCACCGATTTTAAACAGTCCTTAATTTTCTTTGTAGGCTTAAAAATGGTCTTTACATTGGCTTTTTTAAGTATCCGCCCAATTTTGTCCGTTAACCCCGATATATAGGGCAAGAACGCTTTGCCTATACATTCTGTTTCTTCATCCTTTCTTCTAAAGACCTTGTTCATCGCTTTATGTATTTCTCTTCTGGTATAACCATTAGAGGTCAGCGCTTTTTCAATATGAAGAAGTTCACTTGAGATACCTTGTTTTTGGCCTGGATGATGATTTGAGTTCCTGTTTAGGTATCTGTCCGTGTGTGTAAGTTTTCGATACACTTTATGTCCTAAGTAACCTTCCTTTCGATTAACCAATACATCAAGGAACGCCAGTTGTTGATCTTTCTCTCTTTCCATCGTAAATTGAATATTTAGATGTAGTGTGTTTATATAAGACAGGAAATCGTGAGTTTTTCTACTTCGTGACCACAAATCACAAAAGTGTCATCGACGTATCTAAACCATACCCTTGGCTTGTATGCTGAGTCCATTATCCTCTTCTCTAGATGCTCCATGAAAAGGTTGGCTACGACCGAGCTTAGTGGGCTTCCCATTGCTACCCCATCTATCTGTTCATAAATCTGCTCTTTCCATGAAAAGCAGGTGGTAGTGAGGCAAATACGGTATAATTCCACCATATCCTTAAAAACTAGTCCCTCAATTAAATTCAGAACGTCTTCTAGGGGAACTCTTGTAAATAGGGAAACAACATCAAAGCTAACAAGAATATCAGATTCCTGCAAAGCTATTCCTTTGATCTTCTCGATGAAATCTTTCATTTTACAATTGGTTTTATGTCATTGATTACTTTTTTCACAATTTTGCAAAATTTCCTGGTAAATGATATTAACATCAGCAGAATCTAAATTAAAGTTGGACATAACAAGACTAAATTTGATTTTATCCAAGTTATGATTACATAAATTTCTAAAAATGGATATATTATAATCACATAGATTATAACTATTATTATTGGAGATATTTACTGAAATAACGGAATGATCTGTTATTTTTGGACAATCGTGAACACAAACACATATTATTTTGATTAGAAAGCACATAATCTTCCAAAGTTTTGCTATTGTCAGTAATAGGTGTAGGATTACTAAAAGTATATTGTTTTATAGCATAAGTCAAAAACATTTTTTTATTTTTCCCCATAGAAATCACAAATCAACAAACAACGATAATATGCAGTAAATGAAGCATCACATATTTCTTCCAAATCTGCAATGACTTGAACGTCAGAACTGGATGATGAATGGTATAAATACCCCACCAAGTAAACCATGGATTTAAAATCAACTTTTATTACTTTGCACCAATGATTATTACACAATTGAAATATTTTAAAATTTGAAAAATCATATTGTTTGTTGATGTATAGCATAACATCAGGTATATCTACTTGTTGAGTCACAGCGAGTATAGTTTTTAAATTTCACTTCAATATTTTCAATCTGATGTCCTAGTTTCGCTGAATAAAATTATTTTGGATTTACTGCAAGTTATAAATTCTGGGACTTGGTCTCTATGTTTTACTATGCTTTTATGCTTTGGGCGTTGAGATGAATTATATCGGAGTTAACAGATACATTAGGGTTTAAGTCTTTTTTGTATGGATTTTAAAAGAATAGTTGGTCTAATATTTATGTATCTAATAGTTTTGGTAGTACCAATGTTGTCAATTAAAGTATTTAGTTTATTTTTAATTGCTTTAAAATATGCCATCGTTTGATCACCAAATATTCTGATGCTTAAAATAGCAATTAGGTAATTGTTTATTTTTAAGAACTAATTTGGCATCTTTTTTTGAGTTAAGAATCATTTTGAGTAGCGTACTCCTGTTTCTCACGTATTTTTGCAAACGAAACACTTTTATATTATTATTGTCAATATTAAAATTATTCAATATTTAAAAGAAACTTGATTGAAAGAAACTTGTTAAGAATGTTATCAAAGAAAATCTGAATATGTGAAAACTTGGTATTATTTGTGATGATTTAATTAAACCCATTATTATTAACCCGTGGTTGTTCTTCTAAGATTGATTCGTAAGGGTAATACTTAATGAATTTGTTACTCTGTTTAATTTTTTTAATAGACTTAAGTTAGTTGTTTTTGTTTGTAACACAATAATTATTCTGGAAAATTAATGAACTACATTTACTAATCTATGTATCACTTGCATCGTAACTACAAAACTCTATAAAGTACCCATCGCCGGTGGAACTTAATATTGCCCATCCAAGCAGATAACTCGGATGGTAAACGAGGGGCGCCAATCACGGCTGACGCCCGCACGCACGCACGATCCCATCACACCCCAGCCGCCCAATCGAGGGCCGCTCTTGGCCTAGAGCCAAATAAGACAATGAGGGAAATAATCGAATTCTTCCGCCTCGGTAACCGCCACGCGGTGCACCATCCTCGGTTTTTTGGAAAAGCGCCTGCAGCCACAACTGCAGAAACAGGAGAAAGGAAAAAGGTTTCGCGTTTGTTTAAAAAAATGATATGTGGACATGGACGGAGAAAAAGGAGCGTGTTTATTTCGTGGAAAAATCCAAAGTCATTTTTATCGATAAAGTTACTTAGTCTGTCTTAGATCAATAAAAATGCATTTTAAAAAAAATTGTTATTACATATTTGTCTTTCTCACAATCTTCTATATATAGTTACGTGACTGTATTGTTAACTTTTTTCTTCTCCTAGGCATACGAATATTGGATGAACGATATGTATCTAAACTACCGGGAACCTATAGCTATCAACTCCAATCCAGGCATGGTTTTCCCTCCTAGAAAATTCACAACCATCCTAGATGTAGCTCGGTTCGCAGCCAGACTCATAGACGCTGCTCTGGACCACAAAGAAATTCTTAATCGCAAAGCTTTGCCTGTAGAAAAAGCTACATCGAGGGAGGCTGGTCAGCCTCTGTGCATGGCGCAGTTCTATAGGATACTGGGAGCTTCCAGATTGCCTGGAAAGAAGCGGGACTTTCACTATGTATGTCAGTTTCCTAAGGATGGGGAGCAGACATCAGAACATGTCATTGTTATTTGCAGAAGTCAATTATACTGTGTTCCTATACAAGCAGGTACCATAAATCTATTTTTGATAGTTATTTGTTACTTTTATATAGCTAGAGGTAAAGCTTTTTTAACTATTATTTTATTGAACTATTATGAAAATTCTTATTTCTTAAAAAACAGAATTAATTTACTTTTCTATCTGCTTTCTAGTAGTTTATATATATTCTAGGTGACAGAGGAAGACTGAACGAAGACGAAATATGTTCCCAATTGTTATATATACTGGATGATGCTCCGTGTTTGTCCAATCCGCCACCTATAGGTCTGTTAACAGGTTGGAAAAGATCATTATGGGCCGAAGCTAGGGAAGACTTAATGAAAGAAGAAAGAAATACGAGAAATCTAGATCTCATAACCAAAGCTTTAGTGGTTGTGTGCCTTGACGAAGGCTTACCTAATAATTTCAACTGCAGGCTTCAAAGAGGTGAGGAAGTTTATAAAAAGTCTACATTAAATTATATATTTTATAAAACTGACTGTGGTACTATACGTCTATAATTTATATATCTATCTCCTCTCGATTTCCTTTACTAAAACTAATAAAGTTTCCCATTTCCAATAGGTGGTAAAGGTCACATAGCTGCAGGTCGCGATGAAACCAACTTAGCTCACCAAATGCTTCATGGTGGAGGCAGTACCCACAATTCAGCAAACAGATGGTTTGACAAAACCATTCAGCTGGTAATCTCCGGAGATGGAGCCTGCGGTCTTTGCTATGAACATTCCAACGCCGAGGGAATCGCAGTCATCCAGTTGGCGGAAAAGCTTTGGAAGCATGCTGACTCATTCACAACACCATCAGAGGTAGATATATGTACTCTTTTTCTTTTGATGCCTATTCGTTTCGAATATTGGCGATCATTTTGGCTATAATTATTTTATTAACTGATGCTAATAGATTAGTTGTTGTTGTGGAGAACCATTTCCTCAGATTTTTTAACCATGATATTCTCCTTCTCCCAATTCCTCGCTTTCCGATTACTTTGCCTTGAAGGATTATTTTCAGTAATCTGTATTTAGTGCCGTTTCTCGTTATGTGTCCGAGATATCCCAACTTTTTCCTTTTATTCGTATAAATCACTTCTCTTTCTTTCTCCATTCTTCGTAGTACAGTCTCGTTAGTTATATTGTCCGTCCATGATATACTTAGGATTTTTCTGTATAGCCACATCTGGAGGGCTTCAAGTTTTTTCTACATCGCTCCATCGCATCCATATATGTTTAAAGATAGAACTTCTTCTTCTTCTTCTTCTTCTTCTTCTTTATAAGGAATTCTGCTTGTTCTTTGGCGGATTAATACCTCTAAATAAGGTTGTCACTCCATCTTTTGCGCGGTCGTCCGATACTTATTCTACCGATTGGTGACATATCTCTTGCTATTTTGACTACACAAATTTCCTTGATTCTGCCGACGTGATTATTTCAATCTTTTTTTATATTTAGTGTCCATTCGGTTATAGACTAAACGTTACATTTTCTTCTAATGTGTTCACTTATCTTTCGATCTCTCGGCGTAATTCTCATAATTTTTCTCAGTACTCTCACCTCTGTGATTTTCATTAGCCTTTGTGTTGTGGCTGTGTTGTGTCATCTTTGTGAGGCATATGTCATTATTGGTCTTACACTGCCTTGATAAATTCTTGGCTCCATCTCAGTGTTATTGTGTCTGTTTCGCCATATAGAGTTATTATGGCATCATGCCGGTCTATTTGCTTTTTGTAGTTGATCTTTCACTTCTTTGTCCAGGTCTCCATAGCTACATAGTGTAATATTAAGGTATTTTATTTCCATTACTTGTTTAATATTGATGCCATTAATTTCTATTTAATATCTGGTTGATTCTTGGCTGATTACAATTGTTTTAGTTTTCTGAGATGAGATTGTCACAATAAATTCTTTTGCTCTAATGTTAAATCTATGGACCAGTCTTTGAAGACTATCTTTATCTTGGGCTATCAATATCGTCGTCTGCGCGACAGAGAGTGTTTACTTCTTTGTTTCCCATTCTGTATCCTCTTCCTTTGTTGATGCTTTTGATGATTTCATCCATGATTAAATTGAATAGCATAGAGCTCAATGAGTCCGCTACCTATTTATATAGGTTCTATAAGTTGTTCATTTGATTACATTTTTAAGTCTTACTCTATCAAATACTACTCTTCAAATACAAAATAGA
Source organism: Diabrotica undecimpunctata (assembly GCF_040954645.1). Classification (NCBI taxonomy): domain Eukaryota; kingdom Metazoa; phylum Arthropoda; class Insecta; order Coleoptera; family Chrysomelidae; genus Diabrotica; species Diabrotica undecimpunctata. The sequence continues at coordinate 80,884,012 of NC_092803.1, read as the reverse complement.
TAGAACTTGCTGTATTATTCAAGACGTTGTATTTTTCTGGAAGACGTCTGTTATACACCGATAGTACTGCAGATAATTGGCTTATTCTTCACAAAAGAAAAAAGACATAGAACATTACAATTCTCTTTGCTCGATCAGCTGTACTGACTTTATTTAATATTTCTCCTGCCCACGATTTTTATACTTATATATGTATATATATATATATATATATATATATATATATATATATATATATATATATATATATATATATATATATATATATATATATATATTACAATTTTTTTAACTACTATATATAATCTTGGTGAGTACATTTTAAATAAAAAACTACAATTTTTTAGGTACCTGCATCTTCTTCCAGTCACCTTCCTCCTCCAGAACGCTTAGAATGGCTACTGGAAGCTACCGATCACAAGAGAATAGAAGAAGCCGGACTATACCTAGACAATTTAGTAAAAGACTTAGATTTCCAGGTTTTTAGATACAACGGGTATGGCAAAGAGTTCATGAAGTCCTGCAAAGTTAGTCCAGATGTATATATTCAATTGGCTCTGCAATTAACTTACTATAGACTGTATGGTAAGCTTACAGCAACCTATGAAAGTGCTTCAGTCAGAAGATTTAGGATGGGAAGAGTAGACTGTATAAGATCAGCTAGTCCGGAAGCTTTAGCTTGGGTAAAAGCAATGTCGCAACCAAAAGAAGACGATACAAGCAACAAGAAGGTAACATTCCATCTAGTTAGTGATGAAAAAAAGATCCTACTATGGAACGAAGCTGTAGCAGCACAAACTACAGAAATGGTTGAAAACATTCTCGGCCAGGGCATAGACTTACACATCTTAGGTTTAAGAGAAGCAGCCAAAGAAACCTCGCCTACAGCTGCATCTCCACTGCCAAAACTCTTTACGGATGCATCATATAGATTAGCCAACAAATTTTTACTGTCTACCAGCCAAGTAGCCACTAGCACTAACAGCTTCATGGGCTATGGTCCCGTAGAGTCCGATGGATACGGAGCTTCTTATAATCCTAAGCCAGACTGTATTATCTTTTGCTTGTCCGCTTTTTGGTCCTCTGAGGTTACTAGTACTAGTAAGTACGCACAATCTTTAGAAGAAAGCTTGAATATCATGCAAAGCTTACTGACTCGGCCCAGTACGTGAAGTGTAGATAGAAGTTAAGATTGTACATGGTTTGAATTTAAAATGATTGGTATTGATAGTAGAAAATCTCTAGGATTGTGCTGTGCAGGTTGTTGCATCAGATGTGAGATAGGAGAAATCTAATGTGTTTTAAATTTGATAAATGATTAGCTTTTTCATTTATTGTATGGAAAATCTCTGATAGTCTGTAATATCGATGATATCGATATTTAATTGTTCGTTTCTTATTAAACTCACCGTAAAAATATCAGTAGTTGCGATCAGATTTAAGAAAAATTAATCACAATTATACGGTTAATATACTTAATTGAAATTTAAATGAGATAATCGTACAGTATGCATGGTCAAATTTAAATATCGAATAAGTTATCTGCATAAGGAACCATAAGCAAAGAAAATGCAATAACTTGCGAATGGACTAATAAAAAATATTAATGTATTTATTGCCAAAAATCGATATTAAATCATTTAAAAACATATGCAGACCAATATGTAACATTGAAATATGAGATAAAAATTGTTTATTAAAATATTCTTGGATATTTTACATAAATGTCATATAAAGATGTTATATTATAATCAAAAGTGGGCAAGTGCGGAGTATAGATTTATAGTAATTTAGAAAATATATTTATAACTTTGTTACTCCTACATATATTTGGATAATGGCCTTGAATTGTGTAGTAAGTTATGTTTTGGACACCTACTTATTTCTGCTGCAGACATCTGTATCATCAATTATCTTAATTTTTTAAAAAACATTATTTTGTCCTTATCATTGAATTTTTTATTTCTGATAATATTCTGATAATATTGTTTGACAGAGGACAAACTTAAGAGGTATTTCATGAATGCATATAAAATAATTCAAACAACTTACAATCTATTCATAGTCAAGAAAAGCGCGTGTCCAATCAATTTCATGTTACTAGAACCTAATCAACGCAAATACAAATTTGTCGCGAGGCATGATTCTGGTCCTACTCTCTCTACTACTATTTTACTATCCTTTGGCCAAATAATATGCTTTCGGAAAGGTGGCGCGGTATTCCTGGCTGTATGTTGATTCCAGAATTTCAAGTGTTAAGGTGTGTTTTGACTTCTTTCGCCAAGAATTCATCCTTATTTATGTTAATTTAATCACTAAAGCCTTGTTACATCTTGAAAGGAATGTTTTTTGATTTGCAATACGGTCAATTTCATTGCAATCATTAATTTGCAAAATTAATTATATTTTTTTAAAACATACGTCCGCAGCCAAAATAATTAAACATATCGCGATATTCGCCCAGTGCGTAACCATGGTAGGGTACCTTGAAACGATGCCAGCGTGCCTAGCGGCGAAATATGACAAAATTGGACATATCTTTTTACGCATAAATTTTATCAAAAATGGGTGCAAATACATGTTGCGTATTTAATCATGCTAATAATAGCAAAAATAGTGAGTGTAGTTTTTCTACGTTTCCAAATATTACATATAAATTAGAGAAAAGAAAAAGATGGATTCGTGCTATTAATATAAAAAATAAATATCACATATTCTCATTTTTATGCAATTGAAATAGGAAAAATTTAAATAATATACCTTTAATGATGTTTCATAAGGCTTCAAGCTAATTGCAGCCTGCCTGATGACTTTAGCTTTTGTTTCATAACTTTTTATTATTATTGCTTTTAATTACATGCTTTTCCACATGACAAACGTGATTTGCCAGTATTAGATTTTTTCTTTTCGGTTTAGGGTTAAAAAGATAAATTATGATGAATTTTTAGAAACCCAGTTCTTAATACTACATCCACTTTGTACATAAACTGGAACAATATAATTAAAAAACGAATTATTAATAATTGTCAATTTCGTATGTATTTAACATATTTATATGTTTAACCTCAAATTGGGAGGTCCAAAACTGTCAGGTAAACGCGGTAGGTAGGTGTCGCGTCAGTTACGCACGGAGCGAATATCCTTACAAGAAATAGCAAGTACCAAAATAGTGTTCCAATTCGGTATCTGCTTTGCATCATTGAGGCCCAGTTTTTTAGCGAGAGGTTAAAATTTTGGTTAGCTAACCTAGGCTGAATTTTAACCAATTTTTAACCCTCTTAGCGTTTTTCGGTGCTTTAAACTAGGTTGACATAATCTCGGTTAGTTAACTACTTTTTTTCTTTTGTTGGCTGCAGTAATTTTGCTTGTGCATGTGCAAATGGTTAAATTTAGAATATCATACAAAACTTACCTACCTGTTTGAATAAAATCTGAATCACATTCTGATGGCATTCCTTTTCTTTACTTCTTCCAATATATCATTTATAATGCAGTCAACTGGTGTTTCTTCATTTGGCTCTGTCGGACCACCACCGTCCGACACTGTATCTATACAGTACTTTTTATCCTTTGCATGGTTACGTACTGCAGTTTTTTCCCTTCTCTAGAATTTTTCTGAACGTGGTATACAAGTAGTAGATTTTGAGTTAAATTTATTGGCACGCTCTTCCCATTCACAGGACTTTTGCATATCGTTTTTTCAATGTGCCTGTAGCAAGTTGGTATAAATCTGATTTTTCGGATAATGCAACAACCAAAACATGGTGACGGACGAAGGTCTACATCAAGAAATTAAAATTTTATATTCACTTTAATGTTAGGAGATATACAGCAACTTTGTTATGGCCTCTCTGTTATCTGCTTATTTAAATTTTAAACCTCTTCAAGACGTTGGTATTTATTTTTTAATTTTAAGTGAGTTTTATTCAGGCTGAAAGAAAGCGTTTAAGGATTATTATTAAACCCTTACTTGTACAGCTCATTTTTTTGGCTATTTAATAATTATGTATCGGATTCATCAAATATTGCATCGTCCTTATTTCTTTATTGTTTATTATTTTAAAGTTTATTACTGACTTTATTATTTAGTAAACATTCTGTTATTTCAGGTGAAAGATCTTAATCAGCTAAGATATTCATAATTTCTGTGCCAAACATAGTCTTGTATGAAGTACTATTAACGCTTTTGACCATATAAAGTACTAGTTTTTTTGCTTCCAAGTAAAATATCTTGGTTTACTCCCTCAATAAATTCTTGGTTTTGTGAGATGTGGCTTACGATGGTTAAAAAATACTTAAATCAGTTAGACAGCTGACATATTTTGGCATTTGACGTTTCTAGTATGGGCGTATCACGATATGTCGAATTATATTTGCCACGTAAGGGATTCGGCTTCTCTTCGACGTAATAAAAAACTAAAAAAAATGGTTTCTGTTAGAAATGCATAATAAACTACTTTTCGAACGTTTTGCAGATTTTTGGCTAGAAGAAGAAAATTGGTGCATTTGTATTAAATTTTTGTAAAACATTGTAAATTTTGACAATTTCAAGGCCAGAAATTAATTCTTTTTATTTTAAACATCGCTATATCACACAAAATATATTATAGGCCTATGAAACTTTATTTTACCTAATGGTTAGAGAATGACTATTGTTTTATATAAAAAAAATGTTTTGGTAGAAAATTATTGTTAGAGCAGCAAGCTCTTTTTATTTTCGTAATAAAATTATTCTAGTCATTAATTTTTATAGGTATATAGATATTTATAGCTAGAGGTAGTTGATTCTCTAAACGGCTATAGCACATGCATGTGCAAAGTACACATTTACGTTTCGACCGTAGGGGAGAGTGGGTCACGTTGAGACATTTTTCTTATTTTTGATGATATAAGCTGTTTACTACTGATTTTTTTAGTTAAAAATCAAATTGCCATTATTGAATCTCTTTATAATCAAGCAAAAATAGCAGTCTTTTGTCATCACAAATAAATCTTTTTTTTAAATTATCTAAATTATTTTGAAAAACATTTTTTGTCTCAACCTGGCTTAAGTAGTGAGCCAGCTTGAGACAAATCCAAAACAACTAAAATTCTTTAAAATATTCGTTACATATTTTAAATTATCAAATGACATATAGATATACATAAACTTCAACAAAACGAGTTAAATCAAAATTCTTAACGAATGTCTGTATTATCGAACTTGACGCCAAACGAAATAAAGGACTTCTGACGTTTTGTACATCTGCAATTAAGAATTGGTGGCAGCACACATCTAACGTCACTCACTTTTATTAAACAAAAATGTGTTTTTACTTTTAAAAATATGACGTAAAAATGTGACTTTGAAGTCGTTATCGTTTACTTTAATACTTTTCGCTAAATAAAAAATTGATTTTGTATCTCGAAATTCCACCAGCATATATAATGACCAAACTTAAAATCTGTGAATGCTTCAGCGTCTAAGGATTTAGACGTAAAGAAATCAGTGTCAGTGTCACTGGATGATGATAGTGTAATAGCTGAAGTATTGCACTGTAAATTTTCTCTTAGTGCTTTTAGAGAGAGTAATTACTACCATTTTTTTCTCATTACGTTTTTCCTCGATTTCTAACTTCTCGGTCATATCAGTTAAAATTTTGCTTCGGCCTTTTCTTCGTAATTTGAGATTTTTTTTTTTTTGGTGTTCTGCTTTGGGATAACCAAACAATTGTTCTGGGCTTCTAAAGAGATAACGTCTCTCGTTAGTTTCTACAATTTCTTTATTGTGATGAAAACCAGGCTCTTTATTTGTCAAATGTTTGCTGAAGCTTGGCTGACATTCTTTACGATTAGTATGACCCTCCTCTAATATTTCATTCCTATCAATTACGTTAAAAATCAAAAAGTCACCTTCATAGAAGACGTATTGATTATTAGGCACTATTCTGCGTTTTTTTAAAACTTCGTTTATGCTACTAGGGATCATAGATTTATCAAGCGCATATCCGACACATTCCACAAAATTTTTTATTGGCTATCTTGGATTTGATCATGGCAGGGGTAGTGCAGTTTCTGAAACATTAGAGAAAAAGTTAAGTATTTTAGCAAGTCATACCTTGTACAATTTACAAATACAAAACTTATAATCCAGCACGTTGTAACCAATACACCTTGTTCGCCGCTTTAAATTTTATTGATTTGTTTTACTTCTCTTGGTGCAAGAATATTTGTTGACTTTTGTATAGTTGTGGTCAATATTTCATCTAAATTGAAAATCCGTGAGCCTTCAGAAAAGTAATCAAAACGCTTTAACACTTCCTCTAAATTTCGAAAAAATACATCCATATTACAGCGATTAAATGATGTAGTGAATAAGCTGCAACCTTTCGGTTGGCGGCTACTGAGTTCGGGATGTCTCTTTCTGAAACCATGCAGCCAGTTAAGTCTAGAAGACTTCGTTTCTTCTCATTCCTGAGGCATATAAATTTTATTATACAGACAGAGTTCGTAAGTCGAATTCTGCTTGCATTGTATTACGTAATTTTTCGAGTATCGTAGTGGGGTTTATACAATAATACGTGTTTGGAGCTCATGTTATGTTGTGTTTTAATGCATCATCTACAGCACTTTTCATAGTATCTGTGCTAAACAATCCTTTGTTAGATTTTCTTTTTCGACCGCAAGACATATTTAACAAAAAATCATTATCATATTATGAACGATTGATTACATTATTGGTTACGGCCAATGATGCCGATAATATATTATTAACAACATTCTTTAATATTATAAAACATTGTGCAAAAACAAAACAGACAATCACAGCAGAAGTTAAAAGAAAGTCTCCTTGGTCAATTAAAACAATAACATTTTAAAAATATCACATCTGAAATATTTTATAACTCCTTAAAGTATTTAGTCTAAAAAAATTTACCTCTTTCTTAAACAAACAACACGTGTAAAAAAAGCTTTCGGGATGCGTGCACTTACCTAAACAACACGAGAACGACTGACCGTATTAACGGCGAATACTTTGTAGAACTGAATGCCATTTATAGCACGTAATTAGAAAATTGATGCGACTGTCTCTTAGTTCACGCGTTTCAAGGTGTCCCATTCTCCCCTTCAAATTTTAATAATTTCGGACGATCCGACGCGCAGATATTTTCTAGGTCATAGCCGTTTAGATAATCCACAAGCTCTATCACTCATCCGAAATTTTGAATAGTATATAAAAATATTGTTAAAATATATAAACATATCAATATTATATTTTTCTTATAACGTATTCTTAAGTAAGTGAAATGATCAAAGAAGAATAAAATTTTTTAAAAATACTACCAGTCGCTACTGACTTGAAGATCAGTAATAGTCGAAGGTAAAAAAATGCACTCATTTTATATTAAATGTGTTCTCTAGCGACTTAGTAAAAGATCGTTTTTTCACTAATTTAGCATACACTTTTTACATTTTAATAATTTAATTTATAAATAAATATCTTAAATGAAAGTTTATGACACTGTTATAAGAATATTGTTAGATACTTTATATTTTCATTTAAATCTAAACATGTATTATTGTGTTATATTTTAAATGTTTGTTCTTAGAAATACTCAATAATGTGTCCTAAAAAGCAACTTATACATATCACTATCACTATAAGAAATAAACGAACAACTTTTTAATCGTACGTTATATATCTATATATGTAAATAGGTGTTACTATACATTGAAATATTAAAATATTATTATTATAACATATTGTGGATATTGTCGTTTCAATATTAGAGGAGCGGTGAACCCCCAAAAAGATGACTATGACATAACTCGTTGGCTACCGAGCAAATTTAGTACAAAAATGTTGGTAATGAAAATCGACAACTTTTGCTAATAGTACTAATAGTGCTAAATTGTTTTAGTAGGGTGATGTAATGATACTATAATTTCGTCATTATATTATTATATAAACGTCTTTTCCTCAAAAAGGAGATGTATCCGTACTCTTAACTTTTATTATAAACAAAATTGCGATTTTTTGAAAAAATTGTATGCTACACGTTGAATATATGTTTCCAATTAAAAATTTGTGTTACAAATTATTTTTGAATTTGTTTGAATTTTGATCCACATATAAGTTGCTTCCAAGCTGAAGGGAAAATTCTATAAAACTACCATAAGACCAGCCATGATATACGAAATTGAATGTTGGGCAGTTTATCGTAAAGTAAAACAACGAATGCATATGGCGGAACTGAGAATGCTTAGATGGATGTGTGGAATGAACAAAAAGGATAAAATTAAGAATAAGTATCTAAGGGAAGACTACGGGTGGCACCAATTGATGCTAAAATAAGAGAGCGTAGGTTAAGATTTTTTTAGCACGTTCAAGGTCGAAACGTTCATGACTCAATAAAATATCATTAAAATATTTCAAAAAAGCATTGTCGAATGATAAAAATACATTAACTCCTATAAACTAAAGACTAAATTTCTCTGTGAATATTTAAATGAAAAAATAGTTACATAAAAGAGTTTCAAAGTAGAAGATTATTAAGCTGGAAAAGTACCTCCTCCTGATACATCATTTGAATTAATATTCGACCAATGTAAGCAATTTTAATAGATTCACCTGACATAGACGTATTTTTATTATTGTTGGCATACATAAAAAGCTTCCAATCTTGTCGAAGAACATGTTTTGTAGAGGTACAATTACTACATTGCTAGATAAACGAAGGTATGTACCGATACATTCTTTGGAAAAAAACTTCAAATATAATTTACTTGCTTCTGTCCTTACATTCTATAAGTGGATGCGATATTACATTAATTTTTTTTATCAGAAAGTAATTAAGTATATATAAGTATATTTAACTTCGAAAAAAATGAGTGAGGATGATTTACAAAATTGTTCGAATATTACATATCTGCCAATAGAAAAAATTTGCTTCGAAAAAATCAAAATCAGAAAGATATTGTGTTAACCCACTTAAGTACAATTAGCTGATGAAAAAAATGCATCTGTAGCTAAATTGCTTTCATCGAAACAGGCATTCAAACAACATATTTTTTTAAGGTCCATATGGCAAATCAATAAGTGGAGTTAGGCTATTTAGCCCGAAATTACTTTATATGAAATACTTCAGTATGGATGAATTCAATAAGACCATAAGTTACAGATAAAAATTCCTGCACAAGTAATATGTATCCATGTGGATTCCGAATTAGAGCGCAATAATGTATGTAGATGCTCTGTGTCCGATATTATTATAACTTTTTGATAATACTGTTTAGAAGCCTAAAATTTTTCAAATTTCAAAATTTCATTTCAATAAAAACATTTTACCATAATAATAATAAAATTATATAAAATAATTTTGTACTCATATTTACCTGTTTACCCCATTCAAAAAATTTTATTAAGAAAACTTTTGCAGATTTTTCATTGCGAAAATTTTGGTCAAATTTGCCCAGTAACCAGAGAGTTATGGGTTTATCGTAAACTACAGCAATTTTTGGGAGTTCGCCGGTCGCCTATATCAAATATCACTATGGGTCGTAAGCATTTTGAAAAAGGAAAACGGTATTTTATTTGTATGTATTGATTGACACTAGGAACGAACGTGTTTCAGTAATAAGCACTTTATCCTTTTTTAAGGCTATATAACTCTCATTATTTTAAAGATTTTTTGCTAATGTAATACTTTGATTTTTTGGTGTAAACTTTCTTATGCGTGAAATTTCAGGGTTATTTAGATATATACGTTGGCATTAGTAATACATTACTTTCAAGCCAGCCTCCCCAGAGATTTCAGATGGAGTTTTATCTAAAACGAGGGTTTTTTTGGATGCTAGTTTATTAATAAAAGTTTATATTTCTTCTAGCATCATATAAAGTTCTCTTCCATAGTCATTTCTAATGGTGTTTCTTCAATGGTTGCTATCACTTGAGTATAGTTGCTCACAATACTTATGCTGCACCTCCACTGCTTCGTCTATAGTTATTATCAAAGAGTTGTTTTCGTTAAAAGCTGCCTAATTTTTAATTGAATCTTACGTATTATTCTTAATTTTTTTGAACAACTTTTAGATTTCTACCAAAATGGAATACTGTTTTATATAAGTGCAAATAGTTTTAAGTAGGTATCCGTTATGACATTTTCTTTGTTGAATCTGCTGTATTTACTAAGAACCAAAACATACTTATGTATTGTTTTTTTTTTGTTAAAATATTTATTGTTATATTTTGTATGTAAATAGTTTGCAAATCATGTGTTACTGAATTATTTTTTATGTTAATTTTAACCCTACAATGCATGATTTTTTGAATTTGTTTCAAAAAAATATTTTTGGTTAGGTATTAGTGCTATGAATGGGTAAAAAATATTTAAAAAAATCTTTGGCTTTTTTATTATATATTTTTTTATTTTTTTTAATGTATCACATATGCTACAACATGCACTTATGATACAAAAAAAGGAAAAATGATCTTAACCCTACAATGCATCATGTAGCATATCTGCTACATATAAAATATTGACGAATTTTATTTTCAATAACAGTTTATTGATGGAAGTTACCAAAACAATTTTTATTTTTATTCAAACATAGATAAACTTTGCATTTTTCACAAAAAATAAAAGAAAATCCTTTGCAACCGGGTATTTTACATCGTTGCCTGGTATTACTCCAGTTCGGAATGTGACCAAAGTTGTCAGTTCTTACATCTTTTGGAGGAATTGCGGTTAAAGATGATTTTTTCTTTTTCTGTTCTAAATTTCGGTCAAAAGAAGAAGATGGCCTTCCCCTCTTTTTTGAACAATTCTGCCCAACGTTGCACAGACAATTGGCGATTTCAGCACGTCAATTTTCCATTGACATTGTGGCTGTTTCCTATTTGCCTCTCTACCCTCTGATAGAGTAGACATGCGTTGATGATGGTAATGTAAACTAAATGATAAAAAATTCTGCAGTACCATTTTCTGGTTCTCATTGAGATTTTGTAACACCCCAAAATACTATCTAAAAGATCCACTCCACCCATATGTTTGTTATATTTTAACACTAAGTTTGGACATGGTACTTCCACTCGTTTTTTCTCTTTTTTATCAAACCTTTTCACTTCTTGAACTGGAGAAGAACCCATGTATGTAGAAAGTAATGTGACAGCTTTATTATCCAGCCATAAAACTGAGACAAACGGAGCATTTTGAAAAGAAGTTACATATTCTTCGAAAGAACCTCACAGTTGTTTTTTTGAAAACAGTATCACTAGAAAATTTGCAGTTGGGCAAACGATTCCTTCTCACTGTTCCTAACGAAAGAATGCCATTTGAGAATAAATATGACATCAGAGGAATTCCTGTATAATAATTATCAAAATAGACAATGTAATTGCAGTTTTTGGGAATTGGCCGGCACAAGCGTATAATAACGTTTGCTGAAGCCCCAAGATCAGGCTTATTTGGAAAACGGTACTTCTCAGAATTTTCTTGGCCCCAGTATATTTCAAATTGGTACGCATATCCCGTAACACCAGATAAAACAAATAATTCATAGCCCCATTTATGAGGCTTTAGTGGCATGTACTGTTTCATGTAGTGTCGGGCCTTTGTTGCACACATTTGCTCATCTACAGATAGACACTTTTCAAATGGAACAGTTTGGAATGTTTCGTTCAAAGAGTCAATAAATGGCCGCAATTTATGCAGACGATCATGATCCGCATGATCTTTAGGAAGCATTTTCGTGTTACCATTGAAGTGTAGCATTTCACGAATTTTTTCAAATCGATTGATACTCATTGTGTTTTTCATTTTTTCAAATCCATATTCCTCGGACCAGTATCTTCTGATATTTGACATATTTATTACTGACATATAAATGCAGTAAGCAATGTACTTCTTTATTTCTCCAGTCGGTATATTCGCCGGTTTTGAAATATTTTTTTTTATTGCTGTAGAGGTTCGATTCTTTAGTGATTTTCTCAAATAGCTCATCGGTAAAAAAGTATCTGGAAAAAAATCAACAAATTACGTACTAAACTGCAAAAGGAATAATTGACTTATTAGGTTTTACCTAAAGAACTGATAGGGTGTTGATAAGTCCATTATATTTGTTGGGAGATTTTCGTCACCTCTAAATGTTGTACCCTGAACATTTTGTTCAAAAGATGCTTGCTTTATCCAGTGTAAATATATTTTCTTTTGTGCCGCTCGCGTCTTCATTCTCAGGTATTATTTCGTCGACAAGATCTGCCTCATTATTATTTTCAACGTTTGAATTGGTTAGTTCTACATCATCTAGTTCATGCTCAAAAATAATTGGAGTATTTTCAATGTCCAAATTGGCGTAATCCACAGGATCTTGAAACTTTTGAGCAGCCCATTCTAAGCAATTATCGACGTTTTCACTTAAATTATCTTCGTCCAATTCTTCCAGATCATCGTCACTTTCAAGAAAACGTTCTGCCAACTTTTTCAACTCCTGATTTGTCAAAGGTTTTCGAAAATCCTTTTTTTTTTTTGTCCATCGCCCTGAGATTAAAAAAAAAGCATAAAATGCATGTTGTAGCATATTTGCTACATTTTATTAGAATACCCGCTAATTTATTTTTATGAACTCTGGATACGCACTGATATAACAAATAGTTTAAATACTTACCTAATTTTCCAAATTTATCGAGTTTGCCTGCCAAAAACCGCTCCAAATATTCAAAATAACACAAATTTACTGTGTCAGATACACACACCAACCACCAAAACAACAGCTGACATTTAGAATTAAAATTCTGTACTTACTGCGCCATCTATTGCCAGAAAAGCGAAACCCGCTTTAAAGTGTGTATATAATATGTTACACTATTCATTTAGGTGTATCATAAAACATTTAATGAAAATGGAACTCTTCAATATTTTATATATAGCAGATATGCTGCATGATGCATTGTAGGGTTAAATCTCTAACTGTGATGTAACCATACGATAAATAAAAATAAAATTTAAGTAAAGGACTAAAAATAAACATTTTTGTTATCAATAGATTTTCTAGGGTATTGTATAAATGCCTCAATTTTTTTATTCAAATTTACCCTCTTTTCTTATTTGTTGGTTTTTTATCCAATTATCTTCTTTAACCATCTTTCGAATGATATATTGTGAATCACCCAACCAGATCCGAGCATCCTCTAATTACTATCTGTTAACTATATCGGCTGATTCGGATCTACACATGTCTAGAGATTGTGACAAATTTACTTTAAATGATTGGGTAGGGTGTAAATATCTACGATATACCCTGTAAATTTAATTCAAATATTATCATTTATATGTTTTACACGCATACTTGAACATATCTACATTATTTCTATTTAGGATTATAAAAAATTTAATTTTTGACTGAATTCTTTGTACTGATCAATCAATTTTAAAATTTAAAGTTTTCCTTTTTCAACTCTATTCAATATTTAGTGTTGTATTTAATAAATATTATTGTTTAATTTTGTTTTAGAAATTTATAGTAATTTATTTTTCTGTAAACATTGGTTTATATAAATAGAGTTTTTTGATATCACATCTATCCAGAAATAATTATTCCATACAAAAATACGATCATATTTCCCAAAAACTAACAGATAATATTAAAATTTGGATAACACGTAATTCATCTAACACGGTCAATTAAAAATCATTATTTCTATTTAGATCCTTGATATCAAAGATTATTATTTCTTTGAAAGAAAGACAAGACTTTATTTACAAGTTTTTCCCCATTTTTATAAACGTATGTGTAGATGTATACATGTAAGTAGCTTAGTCTGTAGACTTGTACATAGATTAGAAGATTCGTGTACTAGCAATATGAGAATATGTAAGAGTATATTTTCTCCCAGATCGCATTGAAAATATATTATTGTTACAGTGATCAACACAGATGATAAAGATTCAAACCGATTTTCTATGAGATGTGAATATATAAAATCATAAAAATTTTATGTAGGCAATTACTACCTGCCACTATAATTTTAGTTGCATAAGATAGACGAAATTGTTAATAAAAAGTACATACTTAGACAAGTTTAGGTAACTACTAATACTTGTAGGTATAATATTATGTAGTGTTAATTCGAATAAATGAATTTATCAATTCATATCTCTTAACTAACAGTTTTGCTGGATAAGCTTTAAATTTATTAGTGAAACACTATGCTTTCGAAATTAGAATGATTTCTAAGTAAACCTTTGCTTCAAATGTGTAAAGAGCTATTTTATTGTTTTGGGATTTTAAGATTTTGGGGATATTATTTAAACTTCAAATGCAAGTTTTTGAGTAATAACAATATACTATGGTTAAAATAGATATACGTAAATGACAAGTATAATAAATAAGCATCTAGAAAAAAAGCAAGAAAAAACATATTATGTGAAGAAAATAATGCTAAAAGAGCATTTAACACCGTCTGTTGTTTTTTAACTTTGAACTTAAATTTGACGGATTACGAGAAACATCCAAAAGGTAAGAATACAAGTCTTTATCGCTCTACGAACGAGCCTCGTAAGATACTCAGTTCTCATGATATATTGTGTTGTCTCCATATTCAGAGACGATATGATTTTTTTTATTTGAAACTGCTTCAACCACAAAGGTTATTAGCAATGGTCGATTTTACAGAGAACATAATATTAAAAAAAGACAAAGAATACAATTAGATTTCGTTAATTAGTCCCGACGAAACCAAAAAAAGTATGGAACGATTGTGGTAACTATGTTCACTTAGACTGTCTTTTATTGTTGTAGGTAACTGTTCATGTTCATGTTGTCTTTCAAATGCGTACAACGGAAACTCCACTAATAAGTGATGTACTGTTAGATCACTATCACACGCGTAACACAAAGGTTTGGGTTGCTTTTATAGTAGGAAATCATGTGCGATCTTGGTGTCTCCTAATCGTAATCTGGAGATGAAGTTTTTAAGATTGTGACACGAATTTCCTTTGAAATGTATTTCTTGCAAATATAGGATGGATGGATAAAATTTATTTATAAGTATTTTAAGATCTTCTAAATGGATATGGAACCCATTTAGGTTCCGTTGAAGAATAGAATTAAAAATACTTTAATTAAAAAGTCTCCGGAGAGGAATTGCCAGGATCATCGGTAGAAATATTACTAAAAATTTGTTCTCTAAATTTGTTTATAATTCTAGAACAACGAAATTTAAGATATCCTGGACTTAACATAGGATGTATTTTCTTTAGAAAGTCTATCAATCCTTCGATATCCTCCGAGTAAGTTTTAGCGACACTGAGAGGATCTGAAGAACCATGCACATTTCCAAAGAAGTCAATCAGTTCTTCCTGTGTTAAGTATCCATTGTTGGAGTTTTCTTTGAAGAATTGACTGGTGCATTTGGTAAGAACTTCTACTAGGTTTCTATTGTTTTCTTGTTGAGTTTTTGGGTTTTTGCTATGTAGTTTCAGTTTGAAAACTGTAGTTTCAGTCTCAGTAGGAGGGGATTGTGTAGAGGAAATTATTGACCTGTGTGAGTCACAGGTGTCTGTATGCAGATTTTCCTTCTTCTCTTTAAAGATGTAAAAAAAAGAGAAAATTATTGAAATGGGAACTGATTAATGTACTTCCTGTAGAAAATTTAGATGAACAGTATTTTGGGTGTTGTTTGAAGGAATCTGATTATTTTTATTAGGACACTGAGATGCAAAATGTCCTTGTTGCTTGCATAATTAGCAAGATTGCTTTTCGATGGAAAAGAAAATTCGATAGCTGTTATACTCATGGTTAATTAACATAGAATCGGGTCATTTGTCTAAGTTAGTTGGCGCTATAAAAGTGTATCGTCGAAAACTCAATATATGCTTGAATTCTGGATTTGAAGTCATTATCCTGAGAAAGTCAATTGGAGTTATTACATGTATACCTAAGTTTTTCAGTTGTTCTTCTTTAATGCTGTGCGGAATACTTGGACATACGTTGGAAATAATCAGTCGGTCATTTGGAGTTATTAGTCTTCGGGCTTAAATACGTTCTTGATTAATTACTACAATCCCATTGTCGTTTGCTAGAAACTCATCGACTGTTTGTTCACTGGTAAAGAAGATACGAATACGATCGTTTATAATTTTAAAAATAGAATGTATTTTTATGGGATCCACTTTACAAATTACTGCGTTCAGGTCAACTTCAATATTAGAGTTTGGAAGTGCGTGAAGTAGAATTGCTTGTTTTTTGTTTGGAAATTTATTTGTAGGTTGATTGAGAGCTGTAGAATATAATTTTGATAGTTGGTTTACAAGTAGATTGCCAGAACTTTCCATGGTGGAAGTTCCTGCTGCTGAATCCATTTGCATGCTTGGGCTAAGTAACCTGAATACGGCCCTTGTGCTTATTATGGAGCATTACCGGAAGGACTGGTGATTAACCTCACGCTAAATCGGCGAAGTAGTTGTTTACCCTTGATTTGTTATAGAAAAAATAGGAAAATCAAACTTGCAGTTTTTAGTCCCGAAGAAGTAACACTTTTACACTGCACCTTTGTTTAAATTTTAGATACGGTATATATATTGAGGATAGATTGATATTAAACTAGCCTTTGATAGATAACGCTACTTGATACCGAATAGGTTTCGGTGTTGACATTTGCTATTCATGACATGACGTCTGTCAAAATTTTAAGTTTTAAAAACAATTAGTTTGGTTTTTAAGCCCCGCGAGTTATTAGAGGTCCTAAACTATTTACTACGAACGCGTACACAACATCATTTACCATCATTTGGACATGAAAAAGATATCCGCGCGATGGGTGCCGCGTGTGCTGATAATCGATCAAATGCAAAAACGTGTGACCACTTCGGAGACGCTTTTGGCGATGATACGGCGCGATCCGAAGGATTTTTTTCTCCTATTTATCACCGTTGATGAAACCTGGGTGCATTATTATTATTACACACCGGAAACTAAAGAACAGTCGAAACAATGGCGCAAACGCTGCCAAGGGCCGCCAAAGAAGGTAAAGAGTGCACATTCGTGCGGCAAAGTAATGGCGACTGTTTTCTGGGATGTGACGGGCATCATCTACATCGACTACTTGGAAAAAAGAAAAACAATTAATGGTAAGTACTACGCAGCATTATTGGATCGATTCGATGCCGAATTGCGTCGAAAACGCCCCGGTTTGGAACGCAAAAAAGTGCTCTTTCACCAAGACAATGCACCGGCTCACCGATCCGCAGTCGCCATGACAAACTTACACAAATTGGGCTATGTATTGGTTAAACACCCACCGTATTCCTCAGATCTTGCCGCCAGCGATTTTTTCCTGTTTCCAAACCTAAAAAATGGCTCGGAGGACGCCGTTTCGCAACAAATGATGAAGTCGTCGCTGAAACTTCGTCCTATTTTGAAGAGCTCGAGCAAAAGAACTATTCGGATTGGATAAAAAAAATGGAACATCGTCTTACTAAGAGTATCGAGCTAAAAGGGAGACTATGTTGAAAAATAAATCGATTTAATTCCACAAAACTTTTTTTTTTCTATTAAAGGCTAGTTTTATATCAATCCACCCTGGTATAAACAAAATTCTACATTTGAAACAAAAAAATTCCTTATTTTGTCCAAACTAACAAAATAATATTAAATATGAATTATCGCTAATTGCTGATATGTTTACTCTTCGGAGGTTCAAACGAGAATCATGATATGATTTTTCTTGATAACTAAATTTGTACTTGTTATATCTTTTTGAAAAAAAAAACTCATTTGAAGTATAAAATTTGATCTTCTATAGATCACAAATCTCGTAAATTTTATTTAAAAGCATCCAAAACTTTCCAATAAATGTATCTTGTGCAGGAATTTAATACAGTATAAGCAAAACTACCCTTTGTTCAGTGTATATAAGTAATTCTGCCCTTACTTTTGTGTTTAAGTGGTATATGTTACGTATATTAAAGATGTTTCACCAAGAGTGATGCCCACACAGTACGTCTTGTCCATATTTTAGTGATAGGCGAAAAGTAGATATAATATCAAAGAAAGTATTAGTTATTTGGGCAGTGAATAATATTCTTCCTTCTTAATTTAACCTTTTAAGACTTTTAAAACTTACAAAAATATTTAATTGATATATTCTGTGTGATTGCTAAAAATTAATTGCTTCATGTCTTTTTCTTCTGTATCATCGTATGGATACGCTTTCATGTGGATATCCTTAATATCGAAACAACAAACATTTTTGATGTTGTTGTTTATACTGCTGTTTTTTCGTCGGATCTGCATACCCGATGCTGTGATGAATCAAACTATGGCGGATCTGCAATGCTCTCTATTGGTCAATTAATTTTCCCTAGTCGACTCTCCTCTCTTAGCGAAATAACGATGCTGTCGTAGTACTAAAGATCTCTTTAAAAAATGCATCTTTAGTACTACGGCAAAGATTTTTAAGTGAGTATGATATACTGAACAGCTTTTATTTCTATTGGTTTTAGATTTTACACGAGCGTGCCATCAAAAACAAACTAATTGACGGTAATTGACATTGACGTCGTAGTTATTAAATAATCAGCGTAGAGCTTATTTTTCGTCTTTCTGTTCTAGTAAAACCTTAATGATGTAGAGTAGGAAGTTTCGCTTGGATAGGATGGTTTTTAATTCATATCTTTGACGTTTCTTCTGAACGTATGGTTTCAACACTGAGATACTCAATATATTCCTTTAAAGTTTATTATTGGTTAAGTATACTTTATTGAAATTTCGATCGTCAAAACTCTATATCGCTCAAAGATAAATCGTCTATTACATATATTATAAATTCTTAATGTTTCTCACCTTATCGGAATTTTTAAACAAGTTCATTATCTAAATCGAATTCTAAATTATTTATTATTTTTACATTTATTGACCTTAGTTATTTACATATAATAACAAATGATTTCATTTTGTTGATATAATTTACTATTTTTATTGGGAATTTACCACAATTTTTTTTTTTTCAATTCAATATCGACCGTCTACAGACGATATAAAAAATACTCGTATCTACGAGTATATCCTACAAGAGAATATGCTAGCTACTATTTTTGATAGCTGAAGATAGTGTACGGTCTTCTTGGGGATTATTTGTATGTCTTTCTGAATAGTTTGGTATAGGTTTGGTGATTCTCTTGTTGTCTTAGTCTGTAGTAAAAATTGCAATATCATCTGCGAAGAATATAATTTAGATTCGGCTGTGGCTCGTAATCTCTAGTATGCATTGATATTGATATTCAACAAGAAGTCTCAAAATTCTCTTAGATACTAATGATCATTACATTTTTATACAAAAGAAATATTCTTTACCCAAATAACATGTACCCTCATATCAAGTATTATGTTTTCTAGTTATTCTGTGATAAACAACGCTTAAGTAATAGACTTGTAGTAATTGTTTTTTTTTTTTATTTTACCTGAAATTGTCAATAAAATGTCTAAATGTACAATTTCAAAACAAAAAAATGTAACGCACTTATGAGAAAACATATCATGTATCGTGTAAGAAATATATTCATAAAATAGATGTTTATTGTGATAGTACAGGGTGCTGCAACAAATATAAGATTTTTGATGTGTTATAATCAATTTTTTATTTTGACTTACATATCTATAGTTATATTTTATTTATAATATTAGTATTTCACACCCTGTATATTATGTAATTTAATGTAATGTAAATGTTATTAATAAAGAGAATATGTTAATGGTTTATTGTTAATATCCATAGATGAAAGTAATTTCTTCGGAGGTAAAAGATTGGCAGCAAGCTGTAAAGTTTACACTCCACTGTCAAGAAACTTCGTTCACAAAAATACTTTTGTTAAGTATATTAAGTATATTATATCTGTATCAGCCGACACTACTTCAATACTTTCACAATACAGAAGCAGATGTGAACCCTATAGAAAATAGTAACAATCAGATGAATAAAGAATTAACTAGTGTCATCCAACAGAAGCAAATCCTACTGAACGAACAAACTGTGCAATATTAAACACCAAGTTCAAAACTCCTAACTAACTTCTATTTTAGAAACAGATCCAATACCACAAAAACGGACAATTTCTGAGTGTTCTACAACTCCTTCATCAGAACATATTTTTGAATTACCAAAAAATAAAAAGAAAAGGAGTGAATTAAATCAAGAAAAAAAAACCAAAAAAGACGCTAGAAGAAATGCTGAAACCAACACAAGAATCATTTAGCGACCAAAAATCCAATTATCCCTTAAATTATGAACAACTATTAGATTTCTTCGAAAACTGTACAGGATCTTCAGACCCACTAAGCGGTGAAAGGATATACACCAATGAAATTTCTGAAGACACAGATCTACTGACAAAAATATACCCTAAGCTATATGACCGAAACATTAAAAGTAGATGCACCCCAATTAAGAAATGAAATTGTTCGACAAATTGTTCCAAACTTCCATATCGAAGCAGACAGCGACACCTCTATGGACACATACTAATATAATAACATTCGCAAGTTTTATTTCAATGAAATCTAAATGGGTATGACACCCATTTAGAAATTTTGCAAATACTAATCTCAAAATATAGACCAATGATTCTACGTTTACAAGAAACTAATTTTAAAAATAACACTACACATAAACTAAAAAACTTTAATTGTTTCTTTCAAAATCGACAACATGCTAAAATAGCCAGTGAAGTACTATTGATATACATAAAGAACGACATTAATAGCATAGCACTGCCATTAGAAACAAACATCGAGGCAATTGCAGTCGGAATCAAAGACGTTACTACCTTTTCCGTATTCAACATATTCATTCCACCCAACCAAGAACTTAACCATAAAGAAATATCAGATCATCATCATCATCAGTTGGCGCTATAGCCCTTCGTGAGCCTTGGCCTGCTTCAAAACATTCTTCCATCCTTCCCTATCGAGTGTATGTCTTCTCCAGCCCCTCACTCCAATCTCCCTCAGATCTTCCTGTACGTCGTCCAGATATCTGAGTTTAGGTCGCCCCCTTCTTCTTCTTCCGACCGGCCTGTTTAGCATAGTTATTTTAGTGGGATCACTCTCATCCATCCGCATAACGTGGCCCACCCACCTTAGGCGGTTTATTTTGATGGTCTTCACAATATCTTCATCACCAAAAAGTCTATAAAGTTCAAAGTTATATCGCCTTCTCCACAGACCCTGTTCGTTTACTCCGCCATATATGGTCCTCAATACTTTTCTTTCAAAGACTCGCAGTAACTCTTCATTTCGGGTCGTCATTGCCCATGTTTTTGATCCGCACTGGGCGTATTATTGTTTTATAAAGTTTGCACTTTGTTGCTATTGACATACTTCTCGCTCTTAGTTGAGGGCCCAGGCCAAAATAACAGCGGTTAGCCACGCATATTCTTTTTTTTTATCTCGTTGGATGTGTTATTTTTGTAGTCTACCAGTGATCCTAAGTAGCAGAATTCTTCTACCATTTCTATCGTTTCGTGTTGCACCTCTAAGTTATTTTGTTAAATTCTTGATATGGCCGGCATATATTTAGTTTTCTGGATGTTAATCAGAAGTCCGATGTTTTCTGTGGCATTTTTGATACGTGTGAAAGCCTCCACTGCTTCACTTTGGGTTCTTCCAATTATGACGATATCATCAGCGTATGCCATTATTTGTATACTACGGGTATATATCGTACCTTTTAAGTTTATTCCCGAATCTCTCATAACTTTTTCTAACGCTAGGTTGAACAGCGTGCATGATAGCGCATCTCCCTGGCGCAGTCCTCTGTTGGTTTTAAATTGTTTTGAAACATCCCCTTGTACGCGCACTTTACATTCAACTTTCATCATTGTCATTTTAATTAATTCTACCAATCCTTTTGGTATTCCTTTGATCCGAAATATCGGATCTCTTAGACCAAATACCCACTCCACGACTAATTGTCGAAGACTTCAAAGCACATAATCCTGTATGGGTTTCAAAAAAATTAATACCTCTTGGTAGAAAAATAGAATCCCTTCTGCAAAATTTCAACCTAATTCCACTTATGATGTACAAGACACCCGTTTCGACATAAGAATGGGTGAAGGTTCTGCTATTAACCTATCTATATATGAACCATCAATAACGCATAGGCTTTCATGGGATGTATTACTAGAGCCATACGACAGTGATCACTATCCTATTATAATTCATAACGAAAACGCATCTAGAGCTATACCAGAAGCAAAATAGAACTTAAAAATGCAGATTGAACGAAATTTTAAAACCAGATCCACCACAATTTGCATGTCATAAATCAAAACAGTAACGTGAATAAAGAAGTAGATTTTATTACAAAATTGATAATAGATTAAGCAGATAAAAATATCGGGAAAATTAACTTCACCAGTAAATTCTATCCAATGCCTTGGTGGAACCAGGAATGTAAAACAAGCAATACAACAATCCCAAGCGTTTAATAAATTCAAACGACAAAAAAATTAACAAAAGTCTTTAGAATTTAAAAGATTCTGAGCTATAGCCAGATTCGCTATTAAAAAAGTAAAGCCCGAATGTTAGATAACATGCGTTTTAACAATTTACAGCAGTCTACGTGTGGACTCCGTATGAGAAGGTAGTTTTGTCGTTCGAAGCTCATTAACGTTATCTCTATATAAGTGAAAAGTTTTTTGTGAAACAATTTGTGACTAAGAAAAATATAAAATTTAGTGTATTTGTACGATAAGTGTTAATAAGTGTAAGATCGATACGAAGTGTTAAAGTGTTAAATTAATAAAAACTTAATATGAACCATGCGGGGAGACCTCCAGATATTAGCCGTTAGGAGGAAGATGTTAATATAGAAAAAAATAAAATCCAATATAAACAACACATGGGTCGGTAACTCCAAAAACAACGTAGAAACTGTAAGTAATAAAACTTCTAATGATTTTACAGAAAATTTAAGAGAACATTATCTATACCAGAGCAGTGATACAGGTCATTTTCATGTATATATACAAAATAATACTCCTGATTTTAAAGGTAAGATAAATGCTATCAAAATCGGTGATTACTATCAAATTTTTCGAATTTAGTTAGCAAAATTACTAGTATTGATTCAATTGGCAAGAATAGAATCAGAATTAGATTTAAAGACTATCAATCAGCCAATTTTTTAATCAATCAAAAAACTTGCTCTTTATTTACAAACAACAATTTTGATGTTTACGTTCCAAAGTTTATGCTTCATAGACAGGGTATAATTAAAAACATAGATACTGAATTTTCTGAGGAATACATCAAAAATAAAATTAAACAATACGATATGCACTGTAAGTTTGAAGTAGTTTCGGTTAGAAGAATAAATAAAAAGGTAGAAAAACATATCGAAGATAAAACAGTAATAGACAAGGTTACAACCAAATCATGTATTGTAAATTTTAAAGCACAAACTCTTCCAAAATATATCCTAATTAATAAAGTAATTAAAGAAGTCGAACCCTATATTCAACAAGTTTTATTATGTTATCTTGCCTTCGTTTTGGACATCTTGGATCTCAATTCAAAGCACGTCCGAGGTGCAATAAATGCCATGATTTTCATAACACAAAAGATTGTACAGTAATTATATATACTCCTACTTGTTTCAGCTGTCAAGGTAATCATTTTACGACACACCTAAGTGCATGCCCTGAGTTCTCTAGGCAAAAACAAGTCAAGAATACTATGTCTTAATAAAATGACGCCTGATCACCATTAAATGATTTGATGCCTGTAAACAAATACGGAAAATCTCATATGCCAATATCGCCGCCAAACATAATAGTTCTTCCTTGCCAACCAACTTTAATAACAATGATCAGTCCTATCACGTAACTCGAAATCAATCAGGTTCGTTCGCAAAAAATTTTCTTTACAAATGTTTTATACCAGCAGTAGTCCAGAAAAATCAAATTTAAAGTGACAACGTCCAAGTTGTCCCGATCCATTGGAATCAGCTAGAAAAAAAAAATAATTTCCCCAATAAATATCCCTAGACAAAAAGATGGTATTTATGATACCTCTAAATATACAAAGAATACAAATACAACAAATTTTCAGCCACAAGGAGTATCATCAGATTTAACTAATGTAATTTTAGAATTGGTTCTTAATATAATTAGTTCATTAAAACTCACTGTAGTATCCTTGTAATAATACGACAATTACGGTAAATAGTTTTATTTTACTAAAATACCCGCTAAAAGGGTGAACACAAATGTTTATATTTTTACAGCAATTTTACAAGTGTCCTTTTTTTAGGTTGACAGCTGACGGTTGCCAGACAGCCGTCAGCTAACACCCTAAGGTCGGGTTCACACTGTCTAAGCTTACGACACTACAATACCTCCCTCACAAATTCAAGCGCTGGGGTGGTTTAATATTACGCTTTGGTCGTTCACTTATATTAACCTGACCCTTTCCAGTTGTAACTTCAGATGCAGTCTGAGGATAAGGCTGATCAGCTAAACTTTCATTGATTTTAATTTCTTCCTGTCCCAGAGTCTCATTCGTTTGAGAATAGGGCTCGTTTATTGACTCGTTTAATAACAATTTTGGTTGGACATTCAAATGTATAGCACTAGGCCCCTGTTCGCCACTTGACCACTTATTTTCAAGACCTTCCCTATAAACTTTTTCAACCTGATCCTCCACTACATCCGATTGATTCCGCCGAATTTGATTCAAATGCCTCTTCCAAATCAAATTCTCATGAATCAGTTTACACAAATAAATCCTATCATTTAAAACTTCATCTATTACACTCTCTACCCATATTTTTCTATTTGGATTTCGATAGTCCCTGCACCAAACTCTATCCCCCTCTACAAAACTATCTTCTCTTTTTCCTTTATAATTTAAAATTTGATTTTCAGCTTTTACTTTTGATGAAACCCCTTTTAGAGACAATAAATCTAAACGTGTACGTACCTTAGTTTTAAACATCATACTGCTAGGTGACATACCAGTAGTAGCATGTATCGAATTTCTATATGAAAATAAATATCTGTAAATCAAAGTTTCCAGTTGCACATTTTTATTTTTTTCATCTGAAAGAGCTTTTTTTAATCCTAATTTAACCGATTTAACACAGTTTTCTGCAAACCCGTTAGTTGAGGGATGAGAGGGTGGAGATGTTACAAACTTAACTCCGTTATTACTCAAAAAATCAATAAAGTTTTCGGATGTAAATTGGGTCCCATTATCCGTTTCTACTATACGCGGTATACCAAAACGTGAAAAACATTCCCTAAATCTACTAATAGTATTTTCTGAATCAGGTGTGTTCATCACGAATACCTCTGGACATTTAGTGTATGTGTCCACAATAATTAAAATTGTCTTTGTCCTAATGGGCCCTAGAAAATCAGCATGTATTTTTTCATAAATGTAGTGAGACTCCAGTGACTTCATCAGCTTAGCCTTAGGCGGATCTGGCCGCAATTGGCAACAAACTTTACAGTTATTGACCTGCTGCTCAATCTCGTTATCTAGCGATGGCCACCAGAAATAGGAACGGGCGCTGGACTTCATCTTCGTCATACCTTCATGATTACTGTGTAATTCTTTACGTAACTGCCCTCTCAGTGCAACAGGAATTACCGCGCGATACCCCCACATTATAATTCCTTGCTCAATAAAAAGCTCCTGCCTCCTAGCTATAAATGGTTTCAATAGTTCATTTTCTGTATGCTTCGGAAATCCATATCTAATAAAATTGAACACTTTGCCCAAAATTGGATCTTTTCTTGATTCTGATCTCAGTTTTATTGAATCTATAGGTATTAAACTCTCAACCATGTTTAAATAATCATATTCAGGCTCATCATTTTCATAATCATCCTGTAAAGGCAATCGTTACAACGCATCTGCTCTTGAGTTATCCACTCCTCTGATAAACCTAAAAGTGTAATCAAAACCAGCTAGAAATAAAGACCATCTTTGAATTCGACCCGCCGCCATTTTCGGTAGGCTTTTATATTCACCAAAGATCGATTTCAATGGTTTGTGATCACTTAATATTTCGAACTTCCGTCCCGCCAAATATTGGTACAATTTAGATACCGACCAGTGGACAGCCAGAGCCTCCTTCATAATTTGAGAATAATTTCGCTCTGCTTTGTTTAATACCCTCGAGATATAGCATATAGGCCTCTCACTCCCATCTGGTAAAACATGAGACAGAACTCCTCCGATTCCATAATCACTCGCATCACACGCTAAACGAATTGGTTTATCTGGGTCATAATGTACTAAAATCTTTTGTGAAGCTAACTCAGTCTTTGCATATTGAAAAGCATTTTCACATTGTTTTGTCCATTTAAATTTTTTCATTTTCTCTACTAACTCATATAAGGGTTTTAATTTCCCTTGTAAATTTTCACAAAAACGAGAATAATAATTTATCATTCCCGCGAAAGCCCTAACCTTTGTAATATTTTTGGGTCTAGGAATAAATGTTTTCTTTGAAAAATTCGCATTTTTTTTCGTTTAATCTAAACCCTGCTCTTTCTAGTCGCTTTAACACCTCCTCCAAGTTTTCTAAATGCTCTCTATCGTCTTTCCCTGTTACTACTACATCGTCCAGAAAATTTACTGTACTCCGACACCCCTGCAAAACCTTTTCAATTACATTTTGAAAAATAGAACAGGCTGGCTTCGTGCCATAAGGTAACCGCTTTATTCTATATATACCTAGAGGTGTGCTCCAAGATAATAACTCACTAGTTGTATCATCTAGTACTAACTGGTTATAAGCATTGAGAAAATCGAGTTTTGAATATTTTTGTCCTCCTTGTAACGCGGCGAAAATGTCCTCAATACGGGGCAATGGATGGTTGAAATCTTTTAAATATTTATTTACTGTGATTTTATAGTTAGCGCAAACACGAATATCTTTGCCATTAGGTTTCATAACTGGTACTAATGGTGTTCCCCACAGAGAATTATCTGCCCGTTCAATAGCACCCTCTGACTCTAACCGCTTTAGTTCCACCTCCACCTTTTCCCGAAAAGCAAATGGTAAGGGATGAGGTTTGTGGAAAACTGGTTTTACATTTTCATCTATTTCTAAAGTAACTTTTTCCCCATTGTACCTACCCAACTCCCTTTGAAACAGCTTTGAATATTTTGACAATATTTTATCCAATTCATTGTTTTTATTTTGAATAGCTAGGTCATTAATTGTTATTTTGGAATTTTTTAAAGACATGTTAAATTTACTAATTATATCGCGACCTAACAACATTTTAGTAGCTTTCTTGACTATTGTAAAATTACAAATTTTTGAAACATTCTGTATAGAAATTTTTACAGTAATTTTCCCTTCTGGATTCACAATTTCTCCAGAGTAGGTTTTTAATTTAATACCTGTTTTATTCAAAGGAATGTAGCTTAAATTATCTAAATAAAACTTATGAGGCATGCAAGAAATACCTGCTCCAGTATCCAATTCCATCTGTGTGGACACCTTATCATCTACTACAACTGGAATATACAGTGGCTTTATAAAATTAACTTGTTGAATGTCTGTTAAGTTGTACAATGAAAGTATATTCTCATTTTCTTCCTCTTCCACCAAATGATTCTGCTCTAATTTGCATGCTGCCATAATATGACCCTTTTTGCCACATTTTTTACAAATAAATGTTCGGTACTTACATTTACTAAAATTATGCTTGGTTTTGTTACAGAAATTACACCTTAAGTCTTCTGGATCACTATGTCTCTCTTTATCACTATGTCTCTCCACTATTTTCTCACCATTTCTGGAAATATTACTACTAGAAGTACTACTTGCTTTTTGTCTAACTTCTTGTAGCTTATTCACTTCAGCATTATTTCTGGTCTGTTCTCTCAAGGCTGCTTCTTTGTTCAAAGCTATCTCTAACAGTTCTTGAAAACTTTTGGACGGACTCTCCTCACACAAACGGTCCAATATATGACCTGGCCTCATGCCTGTTACAAATTTATCTTGGACTCTATACATCAGTTTGTCCATAAAATCACATTGTGTAGCTGCATTTTTAACCCTTAAATACCAATCATTAATAGACTCTTGGCCCTGTCTTAATGAATCGAAAACAATCCTTCTGCGATAGACAGACACTCTTTGTTTAAAATGTAGTCTTAATAACTGTATTAAAGTATCAAAGTCTTTACCATTCGGCTTCTCAGGGCTACATAGGTCTCTCAAAATCTTGTATACCTCTTCACTTAACAAGGTAAGTAAAACAGCAACCTTTCGTGTACCCTCTATTATATTTGCCATAAACAATTGGTCTAGCCGTTCTTCAAATACTTCAAAATCATCACCTTGCTTGAAAACTGCTAATGCCGAAATGTTCCCAGTATTAACCACTGTAACAGTCGGTTGGATTGGCAACACCACGTTTTCTGAATTACCCTGGTTCAAGGACATGACTTGCAAATTCCAAATTCAACTTTCCGTAAAAAAATACAATATTTTGTGCTTCACCCAAACTTCCACAACTTTTCTCGTCGCCAAATAATTGTAGTATCCTTGTAATAATACGACAATTACGGTAAATAGTTTTATTTTACTAAAATACCCGCTAAAAGGGTGAACACAAATGTTTATATTTTTACAGCAATTTTACAAGTGTCCTTTTTTTAGGTTGACAGCTGACGGTTGCCAGACAGCCGTCAGCTAACACCCTAAGGTCGGGTTCACACTGTCTAAGCTTACGACACTACACTCACTAAAAATTTAGAAAAATCAAAAACAGAGGTTATAAAACAAATTAATAAATACTTAAGCACGGCATACATCTCGCAAGAAGACTTACGTGGTCAAACGTCATCTTCTCAGACATAACTAGCCCTATAAACTTTTTACAATGGCACTGCCGCTCAGCAGTTTCTAATAAACCAAATTTAGAAGCCTTACTTATTCAAAAAAATGTGTATAATGGCGATGTTATCAGTTAAAGATAAAATAATTACAGAAGAAATAAATTTATTAGATAATTATAATTTTACTTACACATGCATGGATGTTAAACTTTCTTGTATCAATAAACATATACATATAATATCCATATACAAAGAACCACGTATTAGAGTAACAGTTGTTGAAGAATTGATCCATTTTTTTAACACATTCCTTCGCCATTCATCATTGGAGGGGACTTCAACGCTCACAACATGGCATGGGGATGCGAAACTAATAATACTCATGGTAAAGTTTTATTAGAGGCGATAGAACAATGTAATCTATTATACTTAAATGATGGTTCTCCAGCTCTTGCACTGTTCTAGTCCATCAGGAATCGACATAACAATTTGCACCGAGGACATTAAATCTAAATTAACTTGGTCTGTTATTCAAGATTCACATGGTTCTGACCATTTACCCTTGACCATCGCCTTGGAAAATTCCAAACGAGCAATACCACCTGGTAACAATACACATAAAAGATCGAATCTAAATAAGTCAAATTGGAATTTGTATTCATCCAACTTTTCTTCAGAAAAACTTCCTCAAACTTATGAGGAATTAGTTAATGAAATAAACAGATGTTTGGAATAGCAACCATTGCTATTCCAGAAGTATCAAAAAATAAAAAATATCCTACAGAAAAGATTCCAAAACCAAGGTGGGATAAAAACTGCGAAACAGCTGCAAATAACCGCAAAACAGCATATAGAGGTTATAAAACAAATCTTAATATTGAGAATTAAGAAAATTTTTAAAATTAGAAAAAAAACAAAAAAGTTGGATAAACTACTGCGAAAGCCTTAACTCCCACACATCGCTACACAAACCGAAAGCAGTCCAATAAAATCTCGATAAACTGCGATGCTGCATAGATAGAAGATTTCCATTTCAAAATTTCACCTCCTCGCATACCAAATCAAATAAAAGAAGCTACAGTCACAGTTTCCAGAGAATACTCCAATCTAGAACATCCATTTGAATTGTGGGAATTAAATCATGGGCTCAAACAAAATAATAGTTCTTGTCCAGGGATGGACTGATCATACTCTATGTTATATTTTTTACCCACAGAATACAAATCATTATTATTACAAATTTTTAAAAATATATGGCAAAATGAGAATTTAATTCCCAAAACATGGAAAGACCCTATTGTATTGCCTATAAAGAAGCCAGGAAAGCCAGATAATAACGTTGAATCTTACAGACCTATATCTTTAAGTTCTTGTATACTAAAAACTCTAGAGAGATTAATAAAAAATCAGCTTGAATACTGGCTTGAATCCGAAGATATCCTTCCCAAATCTCAATATGGCTTCCGAAAATCCAGGTCTACACAAGATGCTCTCACTTCACTAGTTTTCTCTGGTTAGGTCAATTTCACAAATCAAGAATCAACACCTGCAGCATTTATAGATGTAACCTCTGTACTTGATAACATAAATTTATATATTCTACATAAGAAATTGTTATATCTTGGAATGTTAGTTAAAATTTCAAATTTCTTTATAAGTATCCTTGTACAAGAATAGATGGACTTACTTAAAAATACATGAGAAACTTTTAGCGCAAGGCTAAGGAATATAGTTATACCACAGGGTAGTATTTTAAGTTCACTTCTCTTTTCATTGTACAATATAGATCTAGAACAGATAGTACCTCCACACTCTAATATATTACAGTTTGCAGATGATGTTGTGTTGTATACTTCCCATGCTACCCTAGACATTTGTAGGCGTCAACTCGAATTTACAGTAAGATATTGTATAAAAAAATATTACCATTTTCTAGGCTTATCAATAATATCAACTACAAAGACTGAAATTTGTTTTTTTTTTCAAAAAACGCCAAACTCCTCAAGGTAACCACAAATTAGGAAAACTAGAATTTCCAATCAAAAATTGTGTAAAATATCTAGGCATATATTTGGATCGTAAACTGTTATGGAAGGATCAAATTCATTTTATTATAAAAAAAATCGAAAAACTCCATGAATATCCTTAGAGCATTTTGTAAAACTAGTTAAGGAGCTGACCCGAATATTGCATTGCTATTCTATCGCTCAATGATTCGACCAATTTTCGACTATAGTTGTCATTTATACGGTCTGAGTCAACAGGACATCTTAATAAAATTGAAACCCAAAAGAATAAATGTTTTAGGCTATGTCTTGGTTACTTAAAATCTACTCCTATTGCTACTATTGAAATTGAAAATACTGAAACTCTTTGTTAGAGTCATAGTTTTCACCCCATAGGTCATGACCCGCAATACTTTTTTTGAGGCTAATTGCTATGTTGGCCCTAAGTGTGTCTTTTTCAAAGGCTGCCTACGCTAAAGTAATTCGTTTCTGGTTTTCGAATGTTTGGTTATCCCTGCTGCATAAACTTAATTTTGGTCAAGTTCATTCTGAGATCCACCTACGAACATGCAAACTACAATTCATTTAACATATCTGTGGCTTATCCTAAATTATCTGTGATAAGAATAATGTCATGTGCGAAACGGAGAAGGTTAAGTTTTTCGCCGTCTATTGTTACTCCTCTGTGGTCCCAATTGACCATCTTAAAGGTACACTCTAATGCCGTTATGAATAATTTCGGCGAGAATGTATCTCCTTGCCTTATCTCACGTTGTATTTTTATTGGTCGGGTTTTATCGTGTATCTTAACAGTTCTAGTGGCATTTTTGTAAATATTGTAAATACGTAAGTTCACTATACCTATGGTCAATCCTGCTGCCATTCATTACTTCTATAAGGCTGTCTATTTCGATCGTGTCGAATGCTTTATGAAAATCTATGAAAGTGAGGATAAGAGGTTTGTTGTGTTCGATAGATTTTTCAATGAGTGTCTTTACTGTATGGAGGTGATCATTGGTACCATAATTTGAACGGAATCTTGCCTGATTTCTAACTTGCCTTGACCTAACTTAACCTAACCCTCTTTTCTATGATACTAAACTACAAACAAACTTCCTGCGTAAGTGGCAACTTACTACTATATGTATGTATTCACGCGCTATTTGAAATTACAGCCGAGGTCCGTCATAGGCAGAGGTCCAACATAGACACACTTCCACTAATAATACAAATTCTCCATCTGAAGAACCTGCCTAATAAGCGTAACTAAACGTTGAAATTAACTCACGTATTAGTTACCCCAAATGTCACGGGACGGTTCAACCCCGGAAGACGATTAGCAATCTGACTCTAGCCATGGAAAACAAATATCGCAAAACATAATTTTAAAATTTGAGAAACTAGTGGATTTTGAAAATCTTCTGCGGTTTAAGAAATTAATAAAAAAGAACAAATGATTATATCCACTTTTACTTACGAAATTTATTTATCATAAACAGAAGTTTCCGAACAAAATCTTTTTTTAGAGTAGGTACCAGAAATGCGATGATAATATCGAGAATCGTCGGTCGACTTTGACTAAAGGTTGTCTTTGTAGTTATATACAAATGGTGATGTATAGAAAACAAGTGTTAAATCTTAACTTTTTAAAGATAGTTATAATTACAACTGAAAGTATTGTAAATACAATTTATTGATTAATAATTAATAGGTACCATTATAATTATAAAAAAAGTTTAAAACAATCTGTTTATATTTTCCTAATTATTCCTGTAACCACCTATTGACAAAATTTTAAAGCTTAAAGCAATGCCGTGCTCATACGAGTTTAACCCAATAGATGACACCAGCAAGGAAACAGGTGTGTCCACAATAAAAATATTCTCATTTATTTAAAGTAATCGACAATTGTTGTTTATACATATTTAAAAATATGGCTTAATTTTTTAAATTAACTCTAAATTGTCTCCAGAATTTGAAAACACTTCTCCTTAAATATGTGTCCGCAAAATATATTAAATAAAATAATCTCACCGTATAGATGGCGCAGAGAGTCGTTAAAAATATATATATATTTAGTTCCACTGCACAAAGGACCTTGTAGGCCTAGGGCAAAAAGTTACTATTACACTTTATTTTTCACTAAAGTTATTAACGATATTTTTCCGTCTTCTGCTTCTATTCTCCAGTACAATTCAGTTACTTCTTTTAAGTCACTCTCAACCTTTTCTTTCTATCTTACCCTCGGTCTTCCTCTCCTTTTACTTCCTATGCGCACAGAATAATAAACAATCAGAATGCCCACTCTGCTTATCAAGATAAGTACGCTCATCTCGGTCGCGCAGACGGAATCTAGGCCCGACCAGAGGGGGGCAGGGGGGGCAAAATCCCCGGGGACCGGGGCCCAAGGGGGCCCGGGCCCGGCCGTTAGCAAATTTAAAAAAAATCCTTTTATTAAAATATTTTACAACAGATTGAATTTGCTTGCGGTTTTAATTATGAAATTATTATAAGGAATATTATGCATTTGGAAAAGGCAATATGCAAGAAATTATTTGCATAAGTTACAATTAATAAAAATATATCGGGAATACATTGCGCGTGGGAGCCCCTGATCGGAAGCTCGTTCTATCGGCCACTGCCACACTTCCTTCCTGTGTCAATAGCATGAGTGTTCACTATTACATATCCCAGTTTATAAGTTATCAGATTTTTGGGAATTTTCGTTCAACTGGGTTTGGGGGGGGGGGCTCTGGGCGGCCCTGACGGAATCAGCCATGTTTTAAACGGTCTGTTATGTTCAGTGAAATTTTATCTGATGTACATAGAAAAATTAACCCGGTTAATTTATTTACGGCCACCATAGGTATAATATGCACTAGTTTATTCGTACTTTTAGTTGAAGAATAGATTAAATTATTTCAAATTTACTAATATTAATCTATAAAAATTTAAATTACAGTTCTGTCATAGCTTGTCACAAATTTCCCAATCGGAGTCTATTTTTCCGTTTAAAATATGCCGATCGCGTGCTGACACACTTCAAAGGCGGCATCTGAGAGTGGGCATTCTGATTGTTATTAATTCTGTGCTATGGGCTTCCTACGTAAGATCTACATTTTTCCCACTTGCATTCTGTGTGCTTGCCCCAGCAACCTCATTTTTTGTGATTTGACATATGCTCTAATTTCAGGCTCATTGTACTGCTCATATATTTCGTCCCTAGTAACACACAACGTCTTCTGGACGTCCAAAATACGTCCGAACCGTTTTGGTCCTAACGTCCATGGACGTTAAACTTGGGACGTACGAAGTTGGACGTACTTCGGGTGGACTAAATATGGACGTTCTAGGGACGTCCGTACTCGGACGTTCTCTGGACTTGCGTACCACAGAATCTTCTTCTAAATGTGCCTATCTTCTAGAGATGTTGGCGACCACATTGACCCATCTTATTCTATTCACAGCAGCTCG
Source organism: Diabrotica undecimpunctata (assembly GCF_040954645.1). NCBI lineage: Eukaryota > Metazoa > Arthropoda > Insecta > Coleoptera > Chrysomelidae > Diabrotica > Diabrotica undecimpunctata. Next base: position 80,849,687 of record NC_092803.1, on the reverse strand, counting down.
AAATAGATCGGTTGACGTTAGACCAGTCCATTTCCTAATATTGACCAGCCAGAATATACGTCTATGTCTAGGGCCTCTTTTTCCCCTTAATCTTGCCTTGTAAAATTAACTGTAGAAGTCAGTATTTATCATTACGCATGATGTGGCCGAAGTAAGCCAATTTTCTGTTTTTAATGGTATTAAAAATTTCTTTGTCTTTTCTTAGCCTCTGGAGAATGGTTATGTTACTTGTGTGGTGTATATATGAGACCCTCAACGTACGTCGGTAGCACCACATTTCAAATGCCTCTAATCATTTTATGACATCTTCTGTAAGGCTCCAGCTTTCTACTCTATAGAGGGGGACACTAAAGACGTAACATCTAAGAATTCTTATACGTATATTGATACTTAAAGATAAGTTGCAGAGAATCTTCCTAAGGCTGTTGAAAGAGCTTCTGGCTTTTTCGATACGAGTTTTTATTTCTTAGTTGTGATCCCAAGTATCCTTAATATTGCTGCCCAAATAGCATATTGTTCCACTATTTCTAACGGTGTATCACCTATTGTAATTTGGAAGTTTATGTTGGTGTTCTTACTAATGATCATTATTTTTGTCTTCTTGCAAGCTGTATTTGGTACATGCTTCTACAACGTTATCAATCATCCTTTAAAGCCCCTGCGCACTATCTGTCAGCAACACTGTATCATCCGCATATCTAATATTGTTTATAAGTTGGCCAATTACAGCAACCCCATCTTCTGATTCGTCCAACGCTTCTCTAATGATGTTTTCAGAGTATATGTTAAATAATGTTGGTGACAATATGCAACCTTGTCTAACTCCTTTTTCGACTGTGAAGATCTCGGACAGTTTGTTTTCTAATCGTACTGTTGCTTTTTGTTGGAGATATAAGTTAGAGATCAGTCTTATATCCTTACCATCGAGTCCTGATGTTTTTAGGATATCTATTTGTTTCCCATGTGTGACTTTATCAAATGCCTTATGTGCCCAAATAAAAGTTATTTATTCTGTGTCCGTACTCGGACGTTTTCTGGACGTCCGACATTTACCAATTATGGGATCAAATAGCAAATATTTCAATGGGATAATAACTTATTTACGTTAATAAAATAATTAAAAGCAAAAAGGTTAAATCATGATTAATTAAAAATTGTTAGTTTAATATCCAAAACCTGTTTTTGTTTTTAGGTAAAGTGTGAAAATCTTTTATTTTTAGCTAATTCGTTACAATTGTTTTATTATTCTAATTACTAAGATGATATACGTTTGCTAATTTTAATAAGTAAAAATATGATTTTTATCAACAAGATGAATCTTGAAGGCATCTTTTCGCATATGAACAAGTGTAACAAAATGATGATATCAATTGTCATGTCATAGTACCTATTTAAACAAATGGCGGTTTAATTATTATTAAAAGAAATAAAAGAATTTTATTTAAGCAAATACTGTGCGAATGGTGTGAATTAGCATCTCTTTTTGATGCCTACTTTGGTTACAGGATATTGTTAAAGGTATTGGTACCATGTGCTACGTTACTTACCAGTTTGGTTTTTTATTTTATTACAAAATTTAAGTGTAATTCTACCCAAAATTAGTTCTGTTTAAAAGAAAACGATTTGTTTCTAAGCGTCATTAACCGAGGATGGTTACGAAAAATGTAGAGATTTGTTGAAAAAATTAATAATCCCGATATTCCATCTTCAAACCTTTCCTCGGAATCCGTAACTGATCATTTTGATGAATGACAGTGAAAGATTCATCTATATGCGTCTATATTCTTTGATTATATTATACAATTATATTTCATGTTCACACTTTTTAAAAGTTTAACATGGATTAACAAATTGGTACCTACCTGACATCTGACAGGTTCCTTAAAATAGGAGTGGTTCAGGGTCGTCCATAGTGTATTTTGAAAACAACTCAATTTATTAAATTATGATACATATTGGAAAGATCTTTGATGTCAGTCTTAATATTGATAGAATTTGGATCTTTTTTATGTGAATCGTCTCCAATATGCATCTTTTGTTGTAATTTTGTTCTTTTTCCAAAATCTGTACATTTTCAAAATCAAAAGGATGGCTATTTTCTAGAGGATGTTTGGCTACGGCTGTTGTGTTTAATGCATTGGTCTGTACACTATGTTTGTGTGGAACCACTCTTCTTTGCAGGTCTTGGTGTGTTTGCCCAATATAGGTTGAATTACAGACTTTACAATTTATTTTATATATTAAATTTAATAATAAACGCATTTATATTAAATGTATTTACATGTGATTCAATATTTAGATAATAGTCAAGGGATATGTAATTCTAATAGGTTATAATCACAATTATAGGAGGAAAGGATGTCATTTCTATAAAACTCACTACTAAATTGAATTAGGTGCTGATAACTGTTTATCACTTTTGGATGATTTCTACGTCGGCAGAAGGAACTATTTATTTTGGAATTGAGTTCCTGTATTTGGTCAGATATTTTTTTGTGCTAGGAGTTTTGACATAAAAACATTACACAAAAACTGTCGTCTAAGATACAAAGGAGGCTCTGCTGCCTCGATTTCTAAAATATTTGTTAGTGTGCTTTTTAAACATCCAAGACAAAGTCGTAAACACTTATTTTTTATTTTTATCTCCAGTTTATATCAACTGGAGATATTTAATATCTCCAGTTGAGTCAAACTTGCATTTCCATATAAGATACATCCATAGTCTATCACTGAACGTATTAGCGCTCTGTAGAAGATTAGTGATATATTTGGGTCTGCTCCCCACTTTGTGTGACTAAACGCTCTTAGAACATTTATTGCGTTTTCACATTTTTTTGTCAAGTGGTGAATATGTTCTTTCCATGAGAGCTTCTGATTTAAAATTATACCAAGGTATTTAAATGATGTTTTGTATGGAAATGTAAATGGTCCTATATTAATTTAGTTTGGTGGCTGATATCGTCTTCTTGTAAATTAACACATGACTGATTTTTCTTGAGAGATGCAGAATCCATTTCTTTGCAACCATTCGACATTTTTTTCCGTGGCGTCTTTAATGCATTGATGGAAGCTTCGACCGACTTATTTTCCGTATAAATATAAAAGTCGTCTACTTATTGAAGTAATCTGGTTTCTTCAGTAATAGAACTAGTAACATACGCAGTGTATAACATAAATAATAATGGACTTAGGATGCTTCCTTGTGGCAATCCAACTGATGTTGATTTAGACATATCTATCATTCCATTCATTTTTAGATGCACTTTTCTATCTCGGTACAATTTCATTAGGTTCGTAATAACACCTTCTGGAATTCCTATGACATATAATTTATCTGTTAGTATGTCTAAATTAACCACATCATAAGCTCCCGTAATGTCTAAAAATAAGCAGGAGACTGAATTGTTTCGAGTAAATGCTAATTGTACATCAGTAACCAATGATGCTGTAACTTCGTGAGTCGAGCGACCTCTGCGGAATGCATACTGGACTGTTGGTAATAACTGATTTTTCCCAGCCAGTGTTCTAACCTATTTTTAATAAGTCGTTCATAAGTTTTTATGACACAAGATCCCAATGAAATAGGTCTGTATGAGTCTGGGGAATCTTTAGGTTTAGGAATAGGTATTCTTAAATATTTTTTCCAGTCGTCTGGTACGTTCGACATGTTTGTGTATATATATATATATATACATATATATATATATATATATATATATATATATATATATATATATATATATATAATATATATAATATAATATATATATATATATATATATATATATATATATACATATATATGTATATATATATATATATATATAAATATAATAAATTTGTTGTAAATATCTAATAATCGCTACTTAGTTAAAACTGGGATTTCAGAAATCATTGGGTAATTGATATTGTCTATTCCAGGAGACGTATTATTTCTGTTTTTACAAGCTTGTTGTAACTGTTTCATTGTAAAAGGTTTATTTAGCATATGTTCATTTGAATAATAATTTTTGAATTCTCTTGATTTTTCGTTAGCCCAATTCGGACAAATTTTACTATGGAAATATTCTGTCCAGTCTCCCCACTCCATTTGATGTATATTTGCTTGTTTTCTGTTTTTGAGCCTATTTAATTTAGCCCAGACGTCTTTCATTGGAGTATTTTTGTTCAAACTTTGGCAATATGATTTCCAACTATTCGTTTTTACTTCATTTGTAATGCTTTTAACGATCGCATCTTGATTTTGGTGTTTATTAAGGTTATCCATATTTGGATTCTCTTTGTACTTACTAAAGAACTGTTTGCGTTTCGTTACCGCATTTTCGCAGTCATTATTCAACCATGGTTTGCATTTTTCCCAATCAAATTATTTATTTGCACCCTTTTTTGGTATAGCTACGATAGCTGCTTCGTTTATATCTTCTAATAATTTGTCGTAACTGTCGTCGATAACATTAAATGATTTTTCATATAGGAAATTGCTAAATTTCGTTCAGTCTGCCTTGTTAATTTTCCATATTTTATGACTCTCATCCAGCAGCGCACCCAGAATTGACCTCTGGGGGGGTTTTGGTTGGTCACCGAATTTTTTTTTATGATGTTACCTCCATTTTGAGTCCTTAAAATGTGTGAGTAACAGTGTCGGAATAGGGTCCTGGGGGGGGGGGTTTAACCCCCAAAACCCCCCCCCTGGGTGCGCCACTGCTCTCATCTGGTAGGGGAGTTCCTTTAAGTTGACATTTCATAAGTATTGGCAAATGGTGGGGCCAATGGGGATCTTGAAGTACCTCGCACAGAAATATTTGACTGAGCATATCGTAATATCAATAGCACTTCTTCTTTGACCTGGTCTAGTAACAAGGGTTAGTTCTCCTGTGTTTAAAAATACAAGATTTAATGAGTTGCCTCTAACAGGTTTCTTCTTTCAAAATCTTCTAAATCTGATCCAAAAGCCGGATGCGAATTAAAGTCCCAACTAATTAAATATGGTTTTGGTATGCTATTAAAAAAATTAAGAAATTGTATCAGTGTTATTCTACTAAACGGTTTTATATAAACTGAAACAAGATAAACTTTTTTATATTAACCAATCCGAACACAAACACACACTTAGCCATAATCTTTTCCATTTATAATAAATCTATCTCAGAAAAACTCATTTTATGTTTAACTAAAACTGCTTCACCAGCTCTTCCATCTTCTCTAGCTAAACGTGAACAATTGTAACTCTTTTTCATATTTTTTGAGGTGGGTGGGAAATCTTCGTAAGATACCAAGTCTTATGTCTGATATGTGGGATTCCCTCACCGCCGCTGAGATGGCTGTCGAGCCCACCACATGTGACACGCTCAACCGCAATCTCAGTCGGGGCGAGAACCTACCCACTAAAACCCCTCCATCTTCTTAACCACGCTTGTGATCCGCGAGTGCAGTCCGGGATTCGCCCTGGTGGCGGCATATCTTCAGTACTACATCTGCCTCACGTCTTGTTAAATATCGCTTCACCGCTGGACTTAACACAACAAACTTTTTTTTGTGACTACAACAGTCTTTCTTCAGTCTCCTTGGACTGGAGCGTATGTCTAACGAATGCATGGGTTTTTGCCCACGTGTCTTCATCCTCACAAATCCTCGCAATCATATCACTCACGGAATCGAAACGAACACCATTCCTTCTCTCCAATTCTAATCTATCTCTACTCCATCTTACACATTCCAACAGTGTATGTGACACAGTGTCGACCAAACCGTAGTAAGGGCATCTGTTTGTAGCCGCTTTCTTGAACCTGAAGAGGTATAAGCGGAAACACCCATGGCCCGTGAGAACCTGCGACAGGAAATAATCTGAACGCCGAAGTCCACATTCGAGCCACGTCTTTACGTTCAGTATAAGTGACTTAGTCCACTGTGCCGCATCTAAAGTTGCCTCCCATTCGGCTTGTTGTTGATTCGGCGTCCCATCTGTATAGATGTGGCTCTCTTTTCACGTTTTGCACTCTCAGTCACACCAGTATTACGAGCACGATGAAATAAACGGGCCCTCTCGCATGCCGCATGCCCTCTGGAATGCAGCCAGTGATCACCAACAAAGCTGCTGCAGAAATAGTTCTATAGGCGCTTGCTACGCGTAACAGGCTTGTTCTGCCTGTTCGTGTTAAAAGTCTTCGGTAGGATATTTCTATCCCTCCGCTCCAGACTGGGGCCGCATAAAGAACGATAGATTGCACTACCCCGTGCAGAGCACTTCTCCTTTCAGGCCACGTGATCCTCCTCCTCCTCCTAAGTGCCTTCTCTGTTGAGGTTGGCGATCAATATGGCAAATTTCTGATCACGTGATGAGGGGACCAAAATATGAAATTTTGAGACTCATAATACAGGGAAAGATTTAAGGAAGATCTATTGGCCAAAGGCAGAACTCATGGTTGAAGAATCTACGTAATTGGTATCAATGCAAATCGATTGATTTGTTTAGAGCAGCAAGTTCAAAAATAAAAATAGCCATTATGATTGCCCATCTCCGTAGGGAGACGGCACTCTAAGAAGAAGATACATTTCTACAAACGATATGTTGATGACTGCTTACTATGCATTCCGGATCATGAAATCGATCATACTTTTCAAATGTTCAATAATTTCCATAATCACATTCAAGTTACTTATGAACTAGAAGAAAACAATAAAATAACTTTTCTTGATTTAAGTTTAGAATATAATAACACTAACCGAATGATAACAACTAACTAGTTTACAAAAGATGTTTGGTCCGGAAGATATCTAAATTTTAATACCAACGCACCCATAGCCCATAAAAGAGGTGTTGTGTTCAGTCTTACTGACAGAACAATTAAGCTATCTATAATTGGTTTCAAATGAGTGTAGAGTAATAAATCATGAAGTGTCATAAAATTTGCCTGACTTTCGGTGTCGTCATGGGCGTAGGCAAATGGACGGATGTCAACTTCGTCGTCAAAAATTGATGTACCTCAAAATATCATATTTTGGATATTTTGTGATAACCAATTTTATTTAATTTTTCGATTAACTTATTCTTCAAACTCGTATTCCATTATATGGTCATTAAAGCTAATTACATTTTTATTTATAAAAACAAATTCACTTCCTTACTGAACGAATAAAAGCATTAGAAGAAACTGATAAGGGTATGACGCACCTCCTAATATTACTAAGAACTAAAATAAATCAACATGAAGACTAATAACGCGTAATGAGGTTTTACTTACACTTTCATTATAATCCCTCTTTTATTTTATTATTATCATTCGACATTCGACATTCGAGTTAGTAATTGTTACTACACCAATTAAACGTACAGTAATATTGTGATATAGAAATAGTGAAAAAGTTATAAAATGGCGACATTTACTCCAAAGAAAAGAGGTGTAAAAAATTCTCCGCTATCTGTTAGTGAAAAAGTTATAATTTTAAATGTATATGATTGCATAAAACACGATCACCCTAGTTTGTCTGTGCAAGAAAGTGTTGAGCGATGTGCCCGAATGACTGGAATTGGACAGTCCACGATTTTTAAATTATTGCGAGAAAGAAAGATATCAGGCCAGTTAAGTCCATGCAAGAGAAAATCAGGAAGACCAATAAAAATCTTAGGTGAAGACACCAAACGTGACATTCGAAGAAAAGTTCATTCGTTTTATTTTAAAAAGGAAATACCCACCCTTGACAAAATACTAATGGAGATAAGCCAAGATAACGATATTCCTTTGATATCCAGAAAACTTTTATGGAAAACTTTAAAAAGTATGAATTTTTCCTGGGAAAAGCACAATCGAAAGGCACTATTACTGGAAAGTGATGAAATCATTTGCTGGAGACGAAAATATTTGAGAACTATAAAACAGTACCGCAGAGAGCACAAGAAAATTTTTTATCTTGATGAGACGTGGATAAACGAAGGTTATATAGTCCAAAAAATGTGGCAAGATAAAAATGTAACAAGTGCTCGTCAAGCTTTCATAGAAGGCCTTTCGACGGGTATTAAAGTGCCTTCGGGAAAAGGGAAGAGGCTTATAATTGCTCACATTGGAAGCGAAGAAGGATTTTTAAAAGAAGGTTTGTTAAGCTTTGAGTCGTGTCGGACGGGAGATTATCATGAGGACATGAATTCGGATGTCTTCGAAGACTACTTCGGGGAAATGTTAAAATTTCTTCCAGCTGATTCGGTCGTGGTTATGGATAATGCAAGCTACCATTCAAGGCGCATAGAGAAGGTACCAACTTCAGCTTGGAGAAAGCAAGAAATTATTAACTGGCTGTCAAATAAAGGTATTCAGTTTGAGACGAATTCAATAAAGAAGGAACTACTAGCCGTAGTAAAACAACATAAATCTCGCTTCATAAAATATGCCGTAGAAGATGTAGCAGAAAAGTATAAAGTAACTGTGCTACGCCTACCGCCATATCATTGCGAATTAAATCCCATAGAACTTATATGGGCACAAGTTAAAGGATATGTTGCAAGGCACAATACCACATTTAAAATGAAAGATGTCAAGGTATTGTTTGATCAAGCCATTATGGAAATCACATCAGAAAACTGGCAAAAAGCAATCCAGCATGTTTTAAAAGAGGAAGATAAAATGTGGGAACTGGACAACTTGGTCGATCAGGTGGTTGACCCTATAATTATAACACCAGGGGATGATGACAGTTCTTCGAATGAAGACTATAGTGATGTAGAATTGTAATAACGTATCCAGTAAAGTTTTTGTAGTTTTTGTGAATAAATTGATTTAAACTCCCCACAAGTGTTTCAATATGTAAAGTTCATTCGTGTGTGTTTGTGAGTATTTCCCGATTTCGGTTCGTATATATTTTATTGTTACATTTTATATTTTTTTAATAACACTGTTCTGCTGTATTACATTTTTATTTCCTTTAATATGATTTTTAAGAATGCATATTCTTTTGTCAATTAACCCACTAGCGCGCCTCTGGCTCAGTGTTTATCTGTCGATAACAATGGACTAATCCCTTAAAACAGGATGATACCTACCTGCTCTTTATGAAACGACAGAATTTTGCAATGCGGACGGAATTTATTGACGGATTACCCTGTAGCGCTTTTGAATACTTCATGAGATTTTATTACTCTACACTCATTAGAAATAGATTATAGTCCACAATACCATTCCGCAAATTTGAGAAAAGTTAAAGATATTTTAGAAAAAAATAATTTTAGAGATTTAATAACTAGAATTTTACAACCCTCTAATTAAAAAAAGAAGTTATATTATCAAAAATCAATCTAATTCCAATACCAAACCAAAACAAACCACAACCCTTATAGCAATAATATTAATAATAAAGTCACTAACTCAAACAAATACTATATATCCTTACCATACATTAATGGATTTTCTGAATAAATGTGAAAAATGTTGGCAAAGTATAATATTAATGTTGAACTTAAATCATCAAAAACATATGGAAAATATTTTTCAAAATTTAAACCCAAGGTTAATAAAGATCATCAATCAAATTATTGAACAAGGGGGGAGATTGGGGGACAAGGAAGGAGCCTCCACGAGATCAATAGTGCCACGTCAACTACAAAGTAAACACTATTGACGGCGTCCCCTGGAAACGTCTACTAGTAGACGGCTAATCCTTCCAACACCGGACCAAACCAAATCAGATGACAAACATCAAGCCACAGCGGTTCTTCTCAGAGCCAACACTGACAGTAGCGAGCATAAGTCATCGAGGGCATCACTACAGTCAAACAAGACATCTTATCAGAATTCTGCAAGAACACGAAATGTGAGGTATTGTGCATCCAGGAAACACACAGAGATCTAACTGCAGCAAGACCGAAAGTCTCCGGTATGAAACTGATTGCGGAGATACCACACTATAAGCATGGGAGCGCGGTATTTGTGAGAACTCAAACCATAGTCTCATCTGTGGGAACAACAAATGTACGCGGTATAGAGATAATAACCACTGAGATCGGAAAATGCACAATAACCTCGGTATACAAATACAAGCCCCCAAACCAGCATTTTATATTTTCACCCCCAACTAACTTCCAATCACAACCCAATCAGCTTTAACAGTCACACTCTGGGGCTATGCAGATTCGGACGCAAATGGAGACGCAGTAGAAGTATGGGCCGAAACGAGTGGCCTCACGTTAATCCATGATCCTAAACTTCCACCATCTTTTCAGAGTAAAGTTTGGAAAAGAGGATATAACCCGGATATCTGTTTTTCAAGTAACAACCTCGAAGACCGATGTACCAAAGTAGTATATGGCCCCATACCAAAAACTCAGCATAGACCAATTGGTATAAATATCTTTCCAATTGTCAGACCACAAACTATTCCATTCAGAAGGAGATTTAACTTCAAAAAGGCAAAAAACTGGCAAAAGTATTCAGACATGCTAGATTCTGAGCTGCTACGTATTGAATCAAAAGTAAAGAACTATGAAAAATTTGTAGAGGTACTCAAAAATGTGCCTAAAAAAGCTATCCCCACAGGATGTAGACAACAATATGTTCCCGGGATGTCCAGCGAGTCCAAAGAACTAATAAGGAAAATACGAAACCCTCTATTCCACTGACCCTTTTAGCCAAGAAATGGTTGACTGCGGAGTAGTACTACTCCAACAGTTAAGTCAAGCCAGATAGGAAAAGTGGATTCAGACCCTGGAAAAATGGACATGACACATAGTAGCAAAATAGCATGGAACCTTGTAAAAAAACTTAGCGGTGATCCAAAAGAACATAAACCACCTTGCAAGGTTGCAGCAAACCATATATCCTCCTTATAAATGGAAGAACTACGAACCGATATAAGGGCCCAAAACACTAGAAGATTGGATTCGGGGACAAACCACCTAGGTACTCCTTTTACACTAAAAGAATTCCACGACGGTATGAACAGGTTAAAAAACGGGAAAGCTGCAGGTGTGGATGATATATGCAGTGAATAAATAAAGCATCTAGGCCAAGGAGCAAAAAACTGGATATTACAATTTTATAACACGTGCTGCAAAACCTGCGAAATTCCAAAATCATGGAGGAAATCTAAAGTAATAGCCTTGTTAAAACCAGGAAAGGACCCAGAAAACCCCAGTAGCTACAGACCTATCTCGCTGTTGTGTCACTTTTTCAAACTATACGAGAAACTCATACTCGCCAGAATAAAAAAAATGTCGACAAGCACTTCATCCCACAACAAGGAGGATTCAGACCCGGCAAATCTTGCACCGGTCAAGTCCTCGCACTTGAACTCGCAACAGAACACACTGAAGAGGGCTTTGAAGAAAAACTTATAACAGGGGCGGCTTTCGTAGATTTGACAGCAGCCTATTACACAGTAAGGCACAAAACATTGCTCCGCAATTTATACGACACTCCCAATGACCACCATCTGGGTAAGGTCGTAAATTCCTTACTGCAAAACAGACGTTTCTTCGTTATGCTGGAGGGTAAAGTAAGTAGGTGGAGAGTTTAAAAAAAATGGCCTCCCACAGGGAAGTGTTTTAGCACAATGCTCTTCAATATATACACAAACAACCAACCTACGCCGACCGAAACCAAGCACGTCCTCTATGCTGACGATCTAGCAATATATGCTCAAGGAAATAGTTTTGTAGAAGTGGAGAAGAAACACGAAACTGCCATAAAAACAATGACAGCGTACTACCTGCAGAATTCCATGAGACCCAATCCCTCTAAAACCCAAGTCTGCGCTTTCCACCTTCGCGCAAAGGAAGCCAAGCGAAAACTCCAAATCACGTGGAATGGTAATACATTAGATCACACAAACCAACCTATATATCTTGGAGTAACTCTGGACCGGTCCCTCACCTACAGACAACATTGCATAAAAACGAGAGGGAAAGTAACAACTAGGAACAGCATACTCAGAAAGCTAACGGGAAGTCAATGGGGAGCACGTCCTGGCGTTTTAAGAACAACGCCACAGGCACTGTGTTTCTTAACTGCTAAATATGCGTGAACCGTTTGGGACAGATCTGCCCACACCAAACAAGTTGATACTGCGCTAAATGAGACATGCAGGATAGTAACGGGGTGCATAAAACCAACGCCACTCTCAAATCTATATAAAGCAGTGGGTTTTGTAGAACCCTCAACACGCAGAGGCGTTGCAGAGCACATAGAGAAAATTGAAGAGATCACAGAAGAGCGATATGCCCTATACAAAGCTCGAACACCACGAAAGCGACTAAAATGTAGGAAAAGCTTCCTTGGAACAGTGCAGGATGAACCGCCTGAGTATTTTCCTCTTCCCCAGGTTCAATGGACCGACCAGTCCCTAGACTTTAAAATGTCGAAGACAATGAATAGGATAAGAACGGGGGTCGCTCCAGTAAAATCAAACATGGCGAAATGGGGAAAAATCGACCAAGATGATGTGAACTGTGACTGTGGAGAAACACAAAATATGAAACATCTTCTTACATGCAGAAACTGTCCTGATCAATGTACCCTCGAAGATTTGTGGCTCGCCAACAAAGATGAAGAGATGAGAGAAATTTTATGAATGACCTGTCCGGACACGATAAAGTAAAGTAAAGTATCAATCAAATGTTATTTATAAAATAAATTGTAAAGACTAATTCATTATATATTGGGCAAACACACCAATACCTGCATAAAAGTGTTGTTGCACACAAACATAGTGTACAGACCAATGCATTAAACACAACAGCGCTAGCCAAATATTCTCTAGAAAATAGCCATTCTTTTGATTTTGAAAATGTACAGATTTGGGAAAAAGAACAAAATTACAACAAACTATGCATATTGGAGATGATTCACATAAAAAAACATCAAAATTCTATCAATAATAAGACTGACATCAAAGATCTTTCGAATATGTATCATAATTTAATAAATTGAGTTGCTTTTAAATGCACTATGGCAGATATTTAAGATACGACTCTGAACCACTCCTATTTTAAGATACCTGCCAGATGTCATCTGTCAATGTCAGATACCAATTTTTTAATCCATGTTAAACTTTTAAAAATGTAAACATGCACTATAATTGTATAATGTAATGTTTACAAAATAAAGTGCTTATTGAATATGGCAAATTTGCCAAAACGTTTAAGAAATAGTTAAGTAGTTTTATTTACAATAGACCGAAAAACCCAGGAAATTAATAATATTGACATATTTATTTAAATATAATGTGAAATGTATAAAATTAATATTAATATTTAAATAACCAATTGTATAACACAAAATTATCATTACAATTTATTAAATTCATCTTAAATATATTGACACTTAGGAAATCATTTATTTTTCAATAAAAAAAGGAGCAATTATTACGAATTGTACGGAGTGTACAGAGCGAAAAATAAAAAAAAATATATAGTAAACATTTTCAGTCTGCAGGTTGTATTCATAAAACATCAAAGCTTCACTATTCAATTTCCAGCATAGACAGTCTATGTTGTGTCAAAAAAGCCACATCTACCATCGCTTCTGGTATCAGTAGTTCAGGTACAGTATATTTCAAGGATTCTTCGTAAGCATATAAAATGCTGGTATCATACAACATCATTTTGCTTTGTGTTAACGCCAAGATGCAGTTTCTTAACCGTCCTATTATTTCTCTCTCTTGCCTTGGAATTACCTAAATAAAAAAAAAGACACATTTGAAAAGATTGATATATATTTCACAGAATTACGAAAACTTTTAGATATTCTCTAGAGCTACGGTACAATAAAAAATACACTGTAAACTAAAAAAGTGGAGTCATAAACTATAGCAGACATAATAATTCTTATGGCTAATACTTTTGAAAAAGGCTTTGGTTAACTGCACCAAGGCAAGAAAACATGAAGACGAGTGGAAACTTTCTTTAGATATGTCAAACTATATACAAAAGTATGATATAATATTACCTCTTCCAAATTTTGTATGAAGCCTCCGACGCTATCTTCAGAATTGACAATAATTGGAGATATCCAAATGAACCCATTGTTTCCCAATATAATGCTTGCTCCTATGGGTAGAGTGTGGAAATGTGTTTTGCTTCTCTTGATCAAAGATGGAAATACTTTTAGCAAAACACCTTGTCCAAGCTGCAAGAGATTAATCATTATACTGTTGATGTTGATTTACGCTTATTTTCGAAACAACTGAACAGATTCCAATAAAATTTTGTAGGATATTTTTTTTCTCAATGAATAACCCTTATTTTAATTTTAATTGTAAATTCAAGATTTTTAGGATTTTTATTAGACTCTACCTCTAGAGTAGAGTTGAAGGTAAATTTATCATATATATATATATATATATATATATATATATATATATATATATATATATATATATATATATATATATTTAAAGTGCTAGAGGATGCCAAGGGATTAAAATAGGAAATTGACCTAAAGTACCAGTGTGTTACTTTCAAATCACTCTTATCTTCTGTGAGTGAACTGATATACATTTTCCACATTTTTCTAATATTCAACTCAGCAGAAATATATTTTCTGCCCGTGTGTTTGGCACCGTAATGAGGCTCTGAACATTTGAATCTATTTATAAAATTCATTACATGCGTTTTCTTACGAAAATTTTTAGTAGAAACCCTGTTACCTCCCTTGTTTTCTTTACTAAGCAGACCGGTTTCTCTGAAACGCTTCAAAATACCATTTACCCGAAATCGCGAAACATGGAGTACACCTATGAACGTGTTAAGGCATACAGGCATCATGGATTTATCTTTTAAGCCTATAAAATATTTGGTCCTCATAGGTTGTCTTTTGTACCGTCCAGAAGTTGGTCTTCTTCTTTTAACTTCTACTGATGAGGTAAACTTCAGAATAAAATTATCTTGGTAAACCTTATCTTTTTGAGAGTAAAAGTTTTGATGGAAACGTCTAATGAAAGAACCGTTAGCGCATTGAAATTGTCTTCCATCATGGTTACAAGAAGAAAAGTTCGGCATACTTTTCGCAGAGTACCTACACAAGAAAAGTATTATTAGCTTTTTATTCTTCCACAGCTAATGAGCTAACAATATTTTTCTTGGTTCTAGATGAAGTGAAACTGACTTAAAAATAACTTTTATAAGACTAACCTACTAATATTTTAGACCACTAACAACTAACCTTGTTAATTTAGATTTGTTTCGTTTCCACTTCTCGGGACTTATTTTCTTTTTCCTTGTTTGACCAGCCGAGGGCTCTACTAGTTCATCCATTATGCACCAATAATTTAGTTTATTAACTACTAATAAGAGTCGTATTATTTAAATCACAAACACAAAAGCGTCAAAATCAACCTTAACAAGCACATGTAAATGCAACAGGGTGAGGTTAAAAAAACCGTTGACAAAACATCACCAGAGTGACGACAATCACGTGATGGGTCCTACGCACTCTGATTGGTCGAATTGGAGAATGTTAATTTTGCTGCAAATCATGTGTTGAATAATGTGACTTATGTTTCAGAACTTCATTTTCAGTAAGGTTTTTCGATTTAAAATGTGAGTTTTGGTTCAAAATATTATCACGGATCGATTCGCCTTTAAAAGACGAATTCATTGATATACATAACTGAAAATGTGAAAATTTGGAGAATGTGAATTTTGCATCTATACCATTCATATATGTATATGTGTATATATATATATATATATATATATATATATATATATATATATATATATATATATATATACATATATATATATATATATATATATATATATATATATATATATATATATATATATATATATATATATATATATTGTCATACTTTTTCTTTCCCAACCAAAGAAAAATAAATAAAAATATCCATCGGAATAAAATTTTAAGATATCATTATAAACAAAAATGTATATAGTAATTTAAGATAAGATTTAGTGTAGATAAGAATAGAAATTTGTTTGGCAAACGACCTTTTTCCGTTTCAAACAAAATTATCAAAAAAAACCTTTGTTTAGAATTAGAAGACATTTTACCTGTCTTAGTTAATCTTTTCATTGTTTGTATAGTCGAGTATTAAATGACCATATTCTAATCTTTTGAAATATGTATAAATTGTGTATTGACAAAACCAATTTTAAAGTAAGCTATTTAGTTTTTCTCTGAAACCGAAATTAGGCTTTTCCAAAATCATGGTAAACACAATTTGAGCTTTTGATTGGACGGTCGTTTTTAAATGGGAATTTGTGAGAAAGGAAACAGTCGTTTGTCTCAAGATAGGGTGTGGTTCGTGAGTTTGGATACCGGCGTAACGAAAAGAAGTGAATAGTTTGCAGAAGGAGATAACAAGTAGATTAAAAGAGGTCCTTGTATCTACCGTGGGCATTTTATAAAGTATATGTGAAAGTATTCTTACGGCATCAAGTTGACAAAAGGAGGTCCTGGTGTCATAAATAAGTAGCTGAGTTTGGAGAAGTGAATCAGGTGTTTTTTGTGTAGTCTGCAGGAGGTTTGCAGAGACGTTAAGAAGGAGCCGAGGTGCCAAGAGGAGAGATCACATCGTTGAGGAGACTGGACTTTTCTGGGTATGTTCCAACATACAACTCAAGAAGAAAATAAGCTGTAAGTGTTTGTACAATTGAATTTTATATCTGTGAAGGATCGGTTTGACATCATGGTCATTAGCATTCAAATTTAAGAACTGAGGTTTTGTTAGGCTAATCAAAAGTTTAAAGTTTTGTTGTTTCTTGTTTCAAGTAAAGAAAATATTAAGTAAAATTGGTTTTCACGTAATATAAATGTATGTAGCTTTATAATCTTATTATTATAAAAATTTGATTTATTTTCTTGTATGCTGATTGATAAGATAACGACAGAATTTAATAATTGTTTTATTTGTTCATATAAAATAAAGAAACGTAAATCTTTGTAATATAATATATTTGTATTCTTATCCTTTCTCCTTCCCGATAAAAGACAACTAGAAAATCTTTTGAATCCATCGAACACAGGTAATATAAGGATTATTTTACTTTTGATAACAAATAAGTTATAATTCTTTTTTATTGGCTCAATAAACTAAGATTAAAGTCAAAATAAACAATCATAATAAATGGCCCCCAACGTGTAAGGCGTAGAAAGTATTTCTAGTTAAAATTTAAACGGATAGAGAAAGAAAGCAGATTGATTGAAAATTTATTTGCCGATGGTTAAAGTTTATAATATTTGCTTTTATGACATTACATTTCAAATTTCTCTAGGTACAAATTTTTACATGATATAATTTATGATATTTGATTGATTTTTACAACTGACAAAAGTTTTAAAATTTTATTGCATTTATTTGAATTTATTGCATTTGGGATAAGAGGAAAAGTTTTCGTCTTTGCAACATTACTCGAATTTCATATTTGGCGGGGATATTATTGCACAAATTTCAAAGCTTCATATTTGGCGGGGATAAATAATCTAACTAACATGTCGACCACAAGGAGTCAAAGCAAAACGCAAGAAAGGAAAGAGGATAAGATAGAAGAGGAAACAATTATTGATGAAGGATCGGATAATGAAGGAAATGCTACAATAATGGAGAAAAGAAAAGAAACAGGGATGCTGGAAAAATTATTAGCAATGATGCAAATACAGACACAAACAATAGAGAAAAACCAAATTGAAACAAAACAGACAATGGAAGAAAACCAACGAGAAACAAGGCTAGCAATAGAACAAAAATTAGAAGAAAATGATAGAAAAATGGAAAAGCGTTTGGACAAATATGAAAATGAGGTAAAAGTCTGTTTAGAAAAAGTCAGAGAAGAAACAGAGAGGAAACTAGAGATGCAGAGAGAAGAAATAGAAACTAAAATGAAAGATATTAAGACTGTACAGAAAAAGGAATTAGAACAGTTAGAAACAAAATTTGAAATGGCTTTACAAGAAGACATGCGAGAAATAGAAAGAAAAATGGAGGAAATCAAAAAGGAACAAAATTCCGGGGAGAGAAGGGAAATGTTTATCCAGGGAACAAGCGAGGTAAAATTACAGTTTGGCGGGGATGTAAGAAAACTTCACCCCGTACCGTTCATGAATAATCTAAAGAAGAAGATACATTACATGGGAAACTTTCGAGACAGCTAAGGAAATGATCAGAAATCATCTCAAAGATGAGGCGTGTCTATGGTTCGACAGCAAAGCGGAGGAATTTGAAAATTGGCAAGAATTTGAAAATAAATTTCTGAGTTTTTTCTGGGGAAAGACAGAGCAATTACAGATAAACAAGGAATTGCAAAATGGGAAATACCATGAGAGGATGGGTATATCAGAAAAAACATACGCATTGTAAATGTACAATAACGCAAAACATCTGCAATACAATTATTCATCCGAGCAATTAGAAGAGTTGATTGCAAGACACTTTGATGACACAATTGAAGATCAAATCAATCTACAAAACTACAAAGACATCGATAGTTTATGCCAATTCCTACAAATAAGGGCATCACGGATACAGGAAAAAAGAGCAAGAAGGTCACAAGAAAATTACAGACACCGAGAAACTCAGGAATACAGAGAGAGAGGACAAAATTTTAGGAGGGATTACACTAGACGAGAATTTATTCCCAGGAGGGAAAACGAAAATAGGGAAAACAGAAGAGGAAATGATGATTTCAGAAATCGGCTATGGAATGAGGACAGATATCGAGAAAATCACAACAGAAATAACACACGCGCATATCCCGAAAACAGAAATTACAATAGACGAAATGAACAGGAATATCGTGGAAACCGGAACGGATATGACAGACCAAAAGAAAACAGAAGAGAGGTAAATCATACACAAATAGAGGAAAATGAAAATGAAAGACACAGCGATGAAAGAAGAAATACGGAAGAACAACAGACGGTTTTTCACGAAAGCACCCACTAAAACCAAAAAACCAGGCAGGAATTTTTTGTCACCCGAAGGAATTCATTAAATTAGCAGGAAATAATGAGGAAAGAAGAGGAGTTAATTTAAAATTTGTAGATGGTTTCATAAAAAATAGACCAATCAAAATTTTGATAGACACCGGTTCAGAAATAACATTGGTAAACAGAAAATTAATAGAAGAAGTGAGTTTGACAAATTTAATTTACAAAATACCAAGGGTAAATTTGGTGGGTGCAAATAAACGGACATTGGCAACGATAAATGAAGGAATACGAGTGAGGGTACGATTGGATGAAAAAATGTATGCACTACAATGTGTAATAATGCCAAACATGTCGCATGACATGATTGTAGGAGTGGACGAACTGGCAGAAAAACATGTAGTCATAGATTTCAAAAATAATACGATGAAACTAACAGAAGAAAAAGAAGGAGGGAAATGAACATGGGAAAAAGAAAATTGATAATTCGGAAAAAGAACAAACAGTGGAAATGAATTTGGCAACGAAGCAAGGACAAAGAGGAAAAGGAAGAAAACTTAAGAAAAGGATAAAGGAAGTCAATACCGGAGATTCCTCAAAAGAAGGAATGAGCCCCGAAGAAGAAGAAGAAATAGTGTCAACAAAGGAAAAATGAAAAGGATATGATTGAAACAGTGGTATTTAAGGAGAAGATTGATGAAAAAGAGGAGGAAAAATGTGCGATAAATAAGTGTCAAGAATCTGAGGAAAAAGAAAGAAAATTGATATGTGGAGAAGAAAAAGAAAATGAGGTGCGTCTGATGTTAAAAGAACACGAAACTTTAATAAATGAGGAAAACAGAGTGGCAAAAAAGTACGAACATTCTTTTGAGGTAAAAAACTTGGGAAACTTTCGATCGAAGACTTACCCGATCCCATATAAATATCGACAACAGGTGAAAGAAGAAATTAATAAAATGTTTGAAGATCAAATAATTGAACGATGTGATTCACCGTATATTAATCCAATTGTAATAGTAAAAAAAAGTAGTGGAGAATTAAGACTATGTTTAGATGCCAGAAATATCAACCAGCACACGGTATCACAATATGAATCACCTCTAAACATCGAGGCCATATTTGGAAGAATTACAGGATCACACATATTCTCTAAAATTGATTTAAAGCATAGTTTTTGGTTGATACCTTTAGCTGAAAAATGTAGAAACTATACCGCGTTCTCAATTGATGGTATTGTATACAGGTTCAAGGTAGTGCCTTTTGGTTTACAAAGCGCTTGTGCAGCATTGGTACGGGCTCTACATTCTATTTTAAATCGATACGAAGATTTCATAGTCCATTACATCGATGATTTGTTGATTTTTTCACGAGATATACAGAGCCATATGAAACATATAAAGATAATTCTGGAAGAATTGGACAGAGCGGGATTAAAATTAAACATCGAAAAATGTCAATTTCTCCAAAAGGAAGTAATTTATCTAGGTTTTCAATTGGACACTACAACAGTTAGCTTAGCCGAAGACCGAGTCAAGCTCATTGATGAATATCCAAGACCAACGAATTTGAAAACATTGAGAGGTTTTCTTGGCACGATCAATTATTTTAAAAAACTAATTCCCGATTTAAGCCAAAAGGAAATTCCTCTAATAAAATTGCTGAAGAAAGGGATAAAATGGAATTGGAAAGAAGAACAGGAGAAGGCTTTTCAAATATTAAAACAAGAATTTGCAAAAGGAACAAAAATATACCACCCCAATTATAATCTACCATTCATACTCCGAACTGATGCGTCAATACAAAAGTTTGCAGGAGTTTTGTCACAGATACAAAACGACCAAGAAGTGCCAATATGTTTTATATCTCGGGTGACCAAAACTCACGAAAGAAAATATAGTGTGACAGAATTGGAATTTGCCAGTGTACTATTTTGTGTAAACAAATTAAGATATTACTTATTGGGAGCTAAATTCACAATCGAGACGGATCATGCCGCTTTGGTTCACATCATGAAGAACCGATTGGTGAATAATCGGATACATAGAGGCATTCTATTACTACAGGAGTACGATTTTGAATTCCGGTATATCAAAGGAAAAGACAATATCATAGCCGACGCGCTAACACGGGATGAAGACACAGGAAAAAAGGAAGCAATTACGTTACATGTGGGACTAAATATTTTGACACAAGAAGAAGGTGTATTCTCATTAAATGAAATAAGAAGAGACCAAGGAGAATTGGAGGAAAGAGAAAAAAGAAGAGCGGAAATAGAAAACGACATATATTTCAAGAGAATAGACGGAAGGGAACTATATTTGGTGACACAAACATTGGCAGAGAAGATTGTAAAAAATTTACACGAAGACAATGGACATATCGGTAGCAGAAAAGTCTGGCTGGTTTTTCGAGAAAATTATATTTGCCGACAAGATTACCGCATCGCAAAAGAAATTACACAAAAGTGCCAGATCTGTCAAAAATATAAAATTAGAAATTTCAAAAATGAAAACGTTACAAAAAATATTATATCCCGGAAAAAATTAGATATTGTAGCAATAGATATGTTAAGCGATCTAATTATGACGACGAAGAGGAATAAACAGGTTTTAGTCATGGTAGATGTGTTTTCCAAAAAGTCAAAATAAACAATCATAATAATATATATATAAATATATATATATGTATATATATATATATATATATATATATATATATATATATATGTATTTATATATATATATATATATATATATATATATATATATGTATTTATATATATATATATATATATATATATATATATATATATATATATATATATATATATATATATATATATATATATATATATATATTCCGAAAGGTTTCCGCGGTTAGTACAATTAAATCTAAAGCTAAGATTAATACTATTACAGGAATTAATATTAAACTCAACAGTCTTTCGGGTTGAACCGCGTCGGTTATCAATGCGCGAGTTTTCGACATACACTTCGATGTCTTCTTCAGGGCTTCCGAGGTCTCAGTCCCTCGAGCCTCCAGACACTACTACACTGATCACTAATCATGCGTTACTGGTGCTGGGAATAGAGGAAGAGTCATTTATACCGTCGATGGTGACATGGAGGCCAGCGTGGGGATTGGCGCAAACATAGGATTTAGATTGACGGGTGGAGCGGACGGTATTTTTCTTATGAGAGGTCCTTATTTTCCTCCAAATCTCAAAGGTAACCTTATGCCGTCATCTCTTTTATTGAGACAATTTGACCTTTTTTCCAATTTCTATGGCTTCTCGGATAATTCTTGGTTTATATAAGCGGATGGGGCTAAGGTTCTGGAGTTTTTAAAATCAATTTTGTGACCTGTATGAAGATGGTGTATAAACACCAAAACAGTACAAATTACTGCATATGCAGACGATGTTGCCATTATTAGTAGAAGCAAGACACGACTAATGGAAACGTTCAAGGAAATTGATCCTGAAGCACAAAAAAGAGGGCTTAAAATAAACGAAACAAAAACTGAGTACATGACCATCAAAAGAACACCTGAGAACGAAAATAATATAGCAATAGACAACTACACTATTGAATGTGTGGATGCTTTCACATATCTTTGCACAGAAATCAATCAGAAGAATTCTGTAAGTAGCGAATTTAATGCACGTATTATGAACCCAGGTTGTGAAACCTGGGTAATGACGAAAAAAGAGGAAACCCAACTCAGGACATTCGAGAGAAAGATACTGAGAAAAGGATATGGCCCGGTGCAAGAGGAAGAAGGCACATGGAGAATCAGGAGAAACGACGAGGTTAATGAACTGAATGAAGGGTATGACATTGTAAGATTTGTGAACAGTCAAAGACTGTCAGGGCTGGGACTGGGAAGAAGATGAAGATGGTGTTGACCTAGAGCTGAAATTGAGTCGAAATTGCGAACAGAAATCGAATGTACATAAATCCTATTTAGGATTCTACGATTTGTTTGGCCTATATAAGATCCAGGGCAGTCTTCACAAGGAATTTCATAAACTCCGTGTTGTTCATTTGGAATGTCGTCTTTGATTGATCGGACAAGAGATAAAAGTTTTTGTTGAGGGGTAAATATTGTCTTTATTCCTCTTGATTTTAGAATTTTGTCGATTTTGTCCGTGACACCTTTGATGTAAGGAAGAAAAGCTTTCGTATGATGAGGGTATTATTGGTGAGAATCAGATCGCAAAATGAAGTAGCCCTAGCGTTGACTTCATTTGGAATAGCTGCAACTTTATTAGAAGGCGAACCAGCTGAACATTCTGAACAGTGCAATGGCGAATATTTTACAAGTACAGTAGACTCCCTCTAGTTCGGCCGCCTCGGGACCGAACCCGCGGCCGGACTACAAAATGGCCGGACTATCCGGATTTACTTTCAAAATTTAAAATAACACCATTAAATTCATTAACTATGCTTAAAAATCAACAAAATTCTTTTTTTTTAAGTGTTGACAACATTATGTACTTACCAAAGAGAAGATTTTGACGTGGCTTTGTTGAGTTATCATATTGTGCCACTAGAGAATGAGTTATTACACGTATTAAAAAGTAAATACCGATACGGTTCGAAGGATATAATTAAATAGAAAACACATTACGAACTGTAAAAACAAACTAGAAATGTATTTAAGGATATTACTGTACACGTATGACTTTTCACATAACCTAAAAAATTAAAAGAAGTCTGTAATTTTCTTTTGCTTTTTCTGATTAAGAGTATTTTTAAAAGCATAGTCACGCCACTTTCTCAGAAACATCACGTCGACAACTGTTGCAGTGGATTGTTGCTCTACGTACATCGTCGCACGTTCAAGTGCGGCCCTTCCCTCTTCATGGCTTAAATTTCCCTCACTACTTCCTTCTTCCCCATCCTCTTCCTCATCCTTGTCATTAGCTTCTTGATTTATTACAGCTTGAACAATTTCATCGTCATTTAATAGTTCATTGCCAAGCTCATCATCGTTGCTTACAATCCATTCTGTAACATCACTCTCTGTAAGTTCAATATCTGGCAGTTGTTGAAGAACTGATAAAATTGATAGGTTGTCATCTGGTTCCAACACCTGAATAGTGGTTTCATTCGTTTTTGGATTTTCTTGTTGGGCTTTAACAACGATCTCTTCCACATCTGGCCAAACTTTTCTCCAAGACTTTGTAAAGGTGGATGATGGAATTTCATCATATGCTTTAGCCGCCATATAAATAACATCTTTCAAGTTTATTGACTTAAGGGCCTGAATTAAGCTTGTGCCACCCTCCTCACTATCTAATTTGCCTAGGATTTCAGAGAGTAGTTTTCTGCGGTATTTTCTTTTGAAACACTCGATCACCCCTTGGTCCATTGGTTGGGATATGCTTGTCACGTTAGGTGGCATATACAATAGCTTAATGCCACTGTCACCTTCACATTCTAGGTCCTCTTCAGGATGTGTAGGTGCATTGTCAAGCACAAGAAGCGCCTTAATCGGCAACTTCAAAGATGTCAAATGTTGTTTTACTTTAGGCACAAACTAGGCAACGAACCATTCTTTGAACAAGTAAGTCTCCATCCAGGCGGATTTCTGTGCCCTGTAGTACACTGGTAGACAACTCATATTCAAGTTTTTGAAAGCTCTAGGTTTTACCGATTTTCCAATTACAAACAGAGGCAGCTTATGTGACCCTGACGCGTTCGAACACAAAGCAACAGTAATTCTCTCTTTGTTTATTTTAAACCCTGGGGCTGACGTTTCTTGTGCTGTGGCAAATGTTTTCGGAGGCAACAGTTTAAAGTTTAGACCTGTTTCATCAATATTGTAAATTTGTTCTGGACTATATTTTTCACTGGCAATAATACTCTTTAATTTTTCAGTAAAGTCACTTGCTACCTGTTGATCTGCTGACATTTTTTCGCCACATACGCTGATAAAATGTACTCCATGGCGTTTTTTCCACCTTGACAACCAGCCATCACTTGCCGTGAATATATCTTTTCCTCCAAGTTTTGCGTGAAGAATGATTGCCTTTTCCTTTAAAATTGGACCATTTAAAGGAGTGCCTCGCCTGCGCTCCTGCATAAACCAGAGCCACAAAGCATCATCAACGTGTTCAAGTTTAGGTTTTTTTAAGGTACATCGAGTAGACAGCACTTTTTCAGCCTCAATTTGGGTACAAAAAGTCTCAATAGATTTTCGGTTGCGGCGCCAGTCATTTACAGTACTCTTACCGACGTTAAATTCTCTGCAAATACTTTGGACCGATTCTCCTTTGTCTAGACGTTCTAGGATACTGAGTTTTTGTTCCATTGTTACAAACGTATGTTTACGTTTTTCACTCATTTTAGAAAACATTTTTCTCAAAGCAAACACGCACACGCACAACTTACACTTGCAATACCAATGCTCACAAATGTTCACTACGAAAACAGTCGTATACTGCACTAAACAGCAAATACAGACACACACGAATGCATCTGCAGATCAAATGAAACTGTACGCTATGGCAAAACCGTTTGTCACAGGTTAGGTGCGACCGACCAATTACAAGTTCACCCGTAAACTAAACTGACACACTGAAAATAGTTTACTTCGACGGCCGGAAACTGAACATTCAAGATAGATCCTGTCGAAGGTCATTCGCCCGCAGCGCGCGAACGGATATGACTCACCCTCTTAAGACCGGCCGGACCATCCGGCGGCCGATCCAACCGAGGCCGAACTAGAGGGAGTCTAGTTGTGGCGGTACTTAGAGACAATTAACAACTAACATGGAGTGTTTTGCAATAAGATCAAAGTGAAATTGTGTAATCGAAGCAGTTTTTAGACATTGGAAATTCGCTATTGACAGCTCAATCAGATTCATCACATTACCCACATATTTCTTTTACTTTACAGATTTCGAAAAAGGAGCTTGCTTAACGTGTTTTTCTAGATATAGCGCGACAGTTCAACAACCATAATTGCCTGAGTGAAGGAGTATTATCGGCGGTAAACAATGTAGATATCGATAATCTTCATGCGACCATTCAGAATTTTCTTCCCGGAAAGTTGTTTTCGTTCAAATCAGTTGATCCAGTTACAAACCAGGATGACGTAGTCAACTATCGTACAGAAGTTTTGAAGTCAGAATTGCCTAAAAGTGGGATCAGTTGTCATTATACTGAGTAACATTAATCAACCTCGTAACATTAAAGTCTCGTTCCTCATCGGAAAGAGACTGTGTAAAAAAGCTAATGAATAATGTCATTCATAGTCCAGTCGTCAGAGAATTGACCCCTAAAAATCATACGAATAAGCTGAATTTTGCAGAGAATAATAATTTTGGGACCCCAAAAAAGTTTACCACTTTTACCCCCGGGCTTCCCCCTAAAACCTCCCTCGCAGGGGGGTAACAACGTGAAAAAATCGATTTATTAAGAATCTGCATACCGTAGAAAAAAATGTTTCCAATAAAAAATGTAACAGAGAAAATTTTAAACAAAAATGTTTATAAGCATTTTTTGTGTAGAATGAACCGTTCTCTTAGAAACAACGCTTGAAGCGATCGTCGATTTCGCATGTCAGTTACGCGCGCGAAATCAATCTTCAATAAAATTTGTATCAGCTGGAAGGGTAAAAATTCGATATCTTTTGATCCAAATGTCCTATCAACAAAAATCAAGATACGTTTTAAAGGCAAAGAGTGCAGCTTTCGTACGCAGTTTTTGTATTTTGTCGAGAATAAACTCAGTTTTTATAAATGTGTTAAATAAATTAACGAGGCGCGATTTTTGCCATTATCAATAAAATTGATCACTTTCATTGACCAGCTGTAGTAAACTTTTTATTTTTAGAGATCAATCTTTAAAACCTATGACATGAAATTTCAATTTTGAGTTGTGGTAACAAATATGAGGCATTTGAAATATGAATAAAAAACGCAGAATTTAATATTTTACATTACAAACGATCACACGTCACGGAAAATGCATTTAAGAAGACTGTTTTGGATGCAGATTATTGCAGTAGTTTTGTTCTTTTGAAAAACGTACTAGTGTAATTAAAAAAAAGTTTTAAATGTTTAGATCGTTTGTTGTGTGAAAGTTTAAATCCAACGTCGGTTAAGCATATTTCAAATGAGTCACATTTGTTGTTAAAACGCAAAACTAACATTTCATGCTATAGCTTTTAAAGGTTAGGCTCTAGTAATCAAAACTACATAGTGGCCAGTCAATGAAAGGGATATATTGTATTGATCTCGTGAGAATCATAAAAAATGGCAAAAATTGCGCCACGTTTATTTATTTAACACCTGTATAAAATCTGAGTTTATTTGAGGCAAAATACAAAAACTGCATACGAAAGCTGATCCCTTTACCTTTAAAGCGCATATTGATTTTTCTCGATTAGTCACTTGAATGAAAAGATATTGAATTATTACCGTCGAGCTAATACAAATTTTATTGAACATTGATTTAGCGCACGT
Source organism: Diabrotica undecimpunctata (assembly GCF_040954645.1). Lineage (NCBI taxonomy): Eukaryota > Metazoa > Arthropoda > Insecta > Coleoptera > Chrysomelidae > Diabrotica > Diabrotica undecimpunctata. The sequence goes on along the minus strand of NC_092803.1, from coordinate 80,822,336 downwards.
AACTGACATGCAAAATCGACGGTCGCTTCAAGCGTTTTTTATAAGAGAACAGTTCATTCTACACAAAAATGCTTATAAACATTTTTGTTTAAAATTATCTCAGCTACATTTTGTATTTGAAACATTTTTTTCTGCGGTGTACAGATTCTGTGTAAATCTATTTTTTTGCGTTTTTACCCCCGTGCGAAGGGGATTTTAGGGGGAAGCCCGTGGGTAAAAGTGGTAAACTATTTTGCATCTTTTTTGGGGTCCCAAAATTAATATTCTCGGCAAAATTCAGCTTGTTCATACGATTTTTAGGGATTCGGTGGCATTTTCGTCTCTGACGACTGGAGTATCAGGTAATGAATATAAAGGCAAAATATAAAGGAGAGCATGTCTTGATCCCGGGTATACCGATAATTTCAACGGACTTACAATTTAATTTTAAGGGTCTACAATTTCTCGTGCGTTTGGATTTTGCAATGACGATAAACAAATCGCAAAGAAAATCGTTTAAAGTTTAAGGAATCAACTTGGAGTTTCTATGTTTCAAGTATGCAGGGGCGGCTGGTCCTATGAGGCAGGTGAGGCAGTGCCTCACCAGTATCAATCGACTATTTACGTTCTTTAACTACAATTTAACTTTTTGGAATTTTCTAAATAACTTTATTTTCATTATGATAAAAAATTAAAATATGTACACCCCTGATGTCTTATCTTTGTATATTTCTTCATAATCTACGGGCCGGACAAGGGACAAGCTTAAACCACAAAATATTAAATAAACAACGGCTCCATTTTCCGCGCCAGCTTCTAATATATCATCTGTGCATCTCATTCTCTCTTTAAAAATTATAGCCGCCGAGGCAAGCCTCACGGCATTGCTCTGTCTGACATATTAGACATCACATTATCTAGCGAAATTCAACATGATTTATTTATTTTCTGCCCACGATTTCACCGAACAAGAGAGGCATGCCGCTCTGGTTTGGTGTAGTTCTTTTAATTAGCAGCGTTGCCGTTTGGGTACAAAGGTACCCAATTCGCTACATTTTTTCCCTCGGGGTATAAAAGTACATTTTAAATAAAACATAGATTTTTATTTGAAAATTGTAACAACATTGTTATGTTGTAGTAGAGTATTTTCCTTTAGTAGATGGTACTATACATATTGTTCTATTGTTTTCCGATTTAACAAAAAATATTTTTTTCCATTCTACAAAATAGAAATACAGACATTGTTAAGGCCAGAAATTTACTTCAAAATACCCTAAGTAAAATACGTGAATTTAGGAGTAACAGTACTTATTTTGATACAATTTATGAAAAACTGGATACCGCTGCGTTACACTCGAAACGTCGTCGTAAGGGAGTTGAAATGACTGATAAAACTCAACAATTAAGGCAAATTTTTTTTGAAATTCTTGACATTATAGCAACCCAAATAGAGGTTAGGTTTTGCGACGTTGAAAAATTACATTTCTTTGATCTGTTGAATATATCAAAATTTCCCATTTTTGCTAAAGAATTTCCTCATGATCTATTAAAAAACTTGACAACGCAGTATAATATTTTTGATATAAATCAAGTAAAAAGTGAGTTATCCGCTATGTACGGGAATGATATAATAGAAAATTGCGCAAGCCCTTATGAAATGTTAACTTTTTTTCACGATTATGATTTAAAACTTTGTATGCCAGAAGTTTTTAAATTATTATGCATTTGTGTTGTTTTGCCAGTGACAAGTGCTTCTGCAGAAAGAAGTTTCTCCGCGCTAAAAAGGATTAAAAATTACATCAGAAATACAACTGGACAGACACGATTGAGTAATATGGCAAAAATCTCAATTGAAAAATCATTTATAAAATCACAGGATGAGAACGTTTTTATAGACGATGTAATAGATCATTTTGCAGAACAGAAGTCTCGCAGAATTCATTTAATTTATAAAAAACTTTAAATTTTAGAACTCAGTTTTCCTTTTAGAATTTATATTTTTTGAAGTTTTTCTAAAATAATTTTAATTTTTAAAAATCGTGAAATAAAAAACCAAAAAACAAAATTTAACCCTTTGTTTAAGTTTATTTAACGTAAACGGCCTCACGTTATGATGTCACAAAATCGACCTTCCGACTAACATCTTACGACGAGAACGATCAATGGAGATATGCTAGACCGAAGCTTCAACTGAAGGGATATGTGAGAGCGTGAAGAAGATGGCACTAGATTAGCAGTCGCCATTTATAACACTTACTAACAAATCTCCCAGATAAAAAATACCTACTAACCCCCAAAAAAATATAAAAATCCCAAAAAAATTAATAAAAAATATAAAGATTCAAAAAAAATATAAAATAATAAAAAATTCAGAAAAAAATTATAAAAATAAAAAAAGGCCACGGGAGAGGCCACCTAGATCCTTGAGGCTACAACTTGGCCGCTAACCAAGGTGCAGGCTCGAGGATTAGAGCTCCCTCGTTTTTCGTTCGCTTTTATCTCACGATACGAGATTTCATGATAAACCGGAGTAAGTCGCTTAACGACACCTTGGGTATCATTTAAGTTACATTTATGAGCACCCTATTACACATGGTGCTCATAAATACAGCTCAATCGCGGACTTTTTCAAAAAGCAGTCAGCCCTTATGTTGCACCTTCAGTGCACATAAGGGAGGGTGGAGGAGGGCTTAGGAGAGCTTTGAGGTGAGGATGACTTTTGTTGATCCGCGCGCGTATCGTCAGAAGTCCTTCTCACGCCAAGTCATTGTTTGCTGGCGCGAGCAATGCCTCCTTAGCCGGGTATGACTGGAGCAAAGAGAAGCTAACCATAATAATAATAATTTTCCTTAAGTGTAGTGTGCCTCACCATCTTGCACTATCACGAGCCGCCCCTGCAAGTATGGACAATTAGGACGCTTGTTTATCAGAAAGAAATAGCATGATTTAACGTTTTTCATACATAATATTCTCGAGTATCTTTTTTTTGGATTTTTACTGAAGTGACTGGCTGTCGCCACCAACTTTGTTATTTTTAAAAGAACATCATAAAGTTAAAATTATATTTTTAAATTTTGCGTAATATCTGACAGATTGTAAGTTTAAACTTTTAACTGACTGTATACATTATTAAGTTTTTTACCAGTGCTATATGTACTTTTCTCCGACAAAACAGCATTTTGCTATATTTATATCCAATTTGTACACCAGTCAAAAACTAGCTCACTGTTCTTCTGGAAAATGGATGAAGTAATCCACTCGCCATTTACTTTTACACCGGTATAGAAGTAATATTTGATGAATTCTACTTTATTGTTGTGTTGAACGCCTTTTTTACTTAATTTTATAAAAAATGTTTTATATATATCTCTATAACCAAACTTTGCATTTACATAAATATAGAGATAAGCATATGAATGTCAAGTTATTCAGCCATACTTGGTAGTGACCAAGCACTAACATATCTTGGCACCATGTAGGGCAAAAAATTCTTATAACATTTTTCGATTAAGATTAAGCATACATTTATGGGCTGGATAATTAACAATCGTTTGATAGGACCATATGATTACCCAGAGCACTAAATGGAGAGGCCTAATATAATTTCTTGCAAGATGTTTTACCGGTACTTTTTGAAGACGTGCCTTTGCAAACACGGCCTGAAATGTGGTTTCACGACGGAGTCCCAACACATTTTACCACAGCTGTTAAAAAGCTTCTTAATACCACTCATCCTCGTCATTGGATTGGTAGAAATGGACCCATTCTGTGACCACCACGAAGTCACGAATGCAATGTACTGTGGGACTATAACTAGTTTTAAATATAAGTAAGTATTAAGTATACTTAATACTTAATATTTGACGCAAGTGACTAATTGTTAAATTAAAATTAGTTATTTACATCATTGCTCTCTTGTAGCATGGCTTTGTAAGCCAAAAGCGCTCAGCTAGGAATTAAAATCTTTTACTCACTTCAAAAATACTTCCCTTTTCCATCTTTTGATTTATTTTGTTAGCGTCAACAGTGTAAAATTACGGGGATTCGCTCACGAGGCGATACGGATGAAACTAGTTTACCGCTCGTTTTCAACTGTTATTTTAAAACAGTTTCCTTTTTTACGCTCGACCTTAAGTTACAATTAATATTGGTTACGAGCATTGTGTACTTGGTTGCATAGTAAATTTCAGCCTCTTCCAGTTAATGTCACAATTTTACCAACAGCGCAAAAATAATATATAAATTATTCTGTGAGCAGTATCATTATGAATAGTTAATCTTTGATTTTTGTTAACAAAGTGCCATTCATTTAGCCTTTAACAGGACAAATGAATTTTACGAGGTACATTTCATTTTAGGACAAAATTCATGCCTTTTAAGTGTCACAACAATAAAATGAATTGTTCATAACTAGTTCAAAAAAGCTAAAAAATAATACTAACCTTTCCATATTTCAAACTTCTTGTATGTAAAGACAAAGCTCCATCTGAAAATACATTTTGAACTTCTGCACTTATAAGATCACCTTCTTGTAAAAATTGCCTCATCATGTGTTCATCCTCCACTGATCTTCTCCTCTACAAAAATTATCACACATCAATTATCTTCGGTTGATTATCTTTGGTAAAAAAAAATTACTAAAGAAATCCCACGATGCAAGTTTGAAACATAGTATAAATGCAATATTAAAATAAGACACTAATCGAAATATAATATCAGATTCACTTAATATAAATAATGTATTTAACAATTTATTTAAGCAGGCGCCTCAATAAATTATTGATAAGAGTCCAATGTTTAAGCGAACAAGATGTCATAACTTTCGCTGTAGTTATTAAAAAAGTTGTATCATACCCTTACGCAGTATTAGAATTGGAGTAGTTGATATGGAAGGAGATGAATCATATGAATTCAGCAGCCTTAATCATATCTCCTCTTCATTAATAAAGTAGGTACTGAACACCATTTGTAGAAAATTAATTGAATTTTCAACAATTGTTGTTAAATAAATAAACGATAATAATTATTATTCTCACTAATATATTTAACTAAATTAAAGACTATATCAGCACGACATTCCTTCTTCGTGCTGTTTCGTATCTTCTGCGCCTGTTAGTTTTTTACAATTCAACTGTTAAAACCAACTATAGGGTATTCCACGAATATACGACTGTTTTGGATTACTTCGACAACGAATATTTTACTGTGCAAGTAGAAGTATGAAGGTAAATTGGTCTAATCATTATTCCAATAAAAATGATCTACTAGTATGACATCTAAACTAAAATTATTTCAGTTAATAGATGTTCAGATAGACGCAAAATTTATTGTGAAATTTAATCCGAAAATAACAAAAATTTTTACACAAACGCTACTATAAATAAATATAATGACAGACATTTGGGTAATCTTTCCATGAAATGTAAACACCAAAGTGGCGTGCCGGGTTTCTTTGATATTACACTCTTTTATTACTTTATTAGGTACTACAACTATAATAAAAAGAAATATACTATTTTTAATATAAATGAAAAGAAATTGGCAGAACGATGGTTCAGAAACCAGAAAAAGGATTTAATATTTCACTTTGTTGTGGAGTGAGTTTTAAATATTTGTTTGCTTTGAGGGGATGTACTCTTAAAAGTTCTGAAAGTAACGGGTATAATATCCCGGCTATTGATAGTTAAAGTAACAAGTCGTTACAGATATTAAAAAGTAACGAAAATTTATATACAGTTTCATATATAGCCGACTGATTATGGCTGTGAATCTGATCGTTGATGATAGTTTTAGGAGATTAGGAGAATAAGAGAATAAGTAAGTTTTTTTGTTTTTTTTTTTTTAATAAAAACATTCGACTTGAATAATTGAATATTCGACTAAATAAATTACACTATTTGATTACTTAAGTATTGTTACACTTCGTTTAAATAACTTAGTTCAAAAACCAACTTGTTTACAATACAAAACTTAATGATAGTAATTATATACTTCAAAATCTGAACTACTGTTCTATAAACTATTAACTCTATATTTATATCATAACTTCATATTTAAATCTAAGGTTTATATTTGTCATAACAGTATTTTAAAAATGGGGAGAATTTACTTTTGTACAATTCGGCACATTGGACCATTTAAATCGATACCTTAAAGCGAATTTAAAACAGTCGTATATTCGTGGAATGAAGTATACCCTTAACGCACTTCGTTTTTGCCTTCTCAAATAGAAGCACGTAAGTCAAACTTCCTTTCCAGCTTCTCAAATAGAAGCAAGTAATAGTTCTCACGCTTTTCAAATAGAAGCAGATTTTAAGTATAACTTATTTTATTAAATAGTTAACTATATTAAATTCAGTGTTAGTGCATCTAATATGTAAGTACCTGAAATGATTCTTTCATACAGAAGAAAATCGACAGTTTTTGTGTCATTAATCATTTGATTAATGCCGGTCCGACAAATTACAGGGTTGCCGGATATACAACAAACTATAAACTTATTTGTTCTACAAATTGCGTTTGATTAGTGTTAAGAACAATTAAGCGGAACAGTTGTGAATTTTATGAACATTTATGTTTTTATTATCATTAAAAAGGGTGATTTGTTGGCAATTCCGATAATACTATTTATTTGTGTAAATAACACAATGAAAATATTTCTACCTTAATTCTTATCTTAATTATTTTATTTTCAATTTTACTATTCACTACATTATTACTAATCCGCAATTTTGCGACTTATTGGTCGCTGGTTCTTTGAGGTTTATATTTATTTTTTATCTAACAAATGTAGGAAGGTGAGACTATAATTTTTCAAATATTTACTTTTAAATCATCGAACCAGCTACCTCATCCTTTCCCCTACACCATTCTTAAATCTTTAATTTATTTAGTATGAAAAACAGGAAAAATCCAATCCATACATAAAACGAACGAAGAAAAAAAAAATGGAAAATTATAGACATTTAACTGTGCCCTCGGTTTTTTTTAAGATCTTTTAGTATTGCCTATTAAATCTTTTGCTGCAATTTCTTAGTGTTATCGAATTATTATCAGCCCACCAACAGGTCTTACAGCAGTTAAATTTATAAACATGCAATGCACGATATGATCAAGACAAGGGAGTGCCTTGTGGGTATTTGTGATTACAACAAGACATTTGACTCTGTCAACCATCAAATACTTGTTAGAAAATTAGAAGTAATAGGCATTCAAGGGGGTTCTCTAAGCTGGGTGTGATCATTTCTTGAGGACCAACCAGAGTGTGTTAAAGTGAACACTGGGGTTCCAGGGGCTTTAGTTCTATGTTATTTATCCCTTATATTTATCGGGAAAGGGGAAGAAATCAGGAAATTACAAGGGGACATAATTTTTTTAGTATCACATAGAAATCCACTATACGGCACAGAAATTCAAAATACTACTGAAAATTGAAATGCTGTCTCTTTAGAGTTACCTGACTCTTTTCGAACAAGGGATTAAAACAAGGTTATACTAAAAACTGTCAGTAACATAGATTTTTAAACTATTCATTGATTATTTTATACACCATTCCAAAAACCGGGATATATATATTTCATAGAAAAAGTTTCTCATTTTCGAGGTTTTCAGAGGAGCGATATGAAGTTTGTAATCTTTTCAAAGTAATACTTTAAAAATTGTCGGTACACATAGGTCTTACGGCTATTAACATTTTTATATACTAATTTGAAGGCCACAGTATCTAGACTTTTTTTCGGTTAGACCCTTCATTTATTAAAACTAATAAAAATTTTCTTAATCAGATGACAGTATTATTGAGAAAGAATTAGCTCTTGAAAACTCTACAAAAAGAGAAAATTTTTTGTAGCATAGACCAGTCAGACAATCGTTTTCGTAACAATAAGCATGACGATTCATACGAAGAAATAACATCATTAGAGCAACAAGGTAAGATTTGAGGATTTTATTTTAGTTATGGATTGAACAGTGCCGACTTACAACCAACCGACAGATATGTTTTGTTTTTCTTTAAAACGTTGTCTTGCTGTTTTTAGATTTTTCTCCCAATGGATCAGAATACCAGAAAAGTGACAGTAGTCAAAGTGATTCAAGCAGTTCTCAAAAAGAGATGTCATTTAATCATCAGCCGGTTTTGGAAGGAATGCAGGAGCATCTGAAAAATACGGAAAGACCAAGAAAGCGAAAACGTCAACCAGAAAAATGGAAGAGAAATTTGAAAAAATATCAAAGAGCACATGGGCAAGAATATATTGGTTCAAAAGGTGTTAAGAAATCAAGAATAGAAATTGGACCACCTTGTAAATCCCAGCGTCGAATGAAATGCCAAACAAAGATATCTCTTGAGAGTAGACAGGAAATTTTCTCTTCTTCTGGACACTGGGAAATTATGAATGGCAACGAGATTTTATCCATAGCAACTCTGATAAGGTAGCAACAAAAACAAAGACTGCTTCATCTAAGAGAAACTTTACCGCACATGAAAAAGGGTACGTGAAAAAGTATGTAAGACAATGTTTCTAAACATCCTAGGACTTAAAAAGGGTGTTGTTGATGTAGCTTTGACAATAAGGTCATCAGTGAATACCACTTTTGGCGATAAAAGAGGAAGACACATTAAAACACTTCTAGTCCCTGAGCTACGGAAAGCTATAAAAGATCACATTGAGTCTTTCCCTGTTGTACCATCCCATTACGCTCGATCTGATACAGACAGGAAATATCTGTCTTCAGATTTAAATATTCAACTAATGTACCGCTTGTATGTTAAATGCTGCGAAGAAAAATATCGACTAGTAGCTACAGAATCAGCTTATAGAAATATTTTTAATACTGAGTACAACTTGGGCTTCCATCGTCCTAGAAAGGATCAATGTCGTTTGTGTCGCATTTGATAAAAATAAGACACCTCTATCTGAACACCATGAACACTTAACTAAAAAAGATAGCGCAAGGAGAGAAAAGATAAGGAAGAGGCAATATTGTCGAAAGGAAAAACAATTTCGATTAACTTTGATCTTCAACTACATGGTGCCCAGTGACCCCACTAACAACGCACTTTTTTATAAACGTAGATTAGGAACCCACAACTTTACAGTATATGACGTGGGTTCTAAAGAAGGGATTTGCTTCATGTGGCATGAGGGTGAAGGAGGTAGAGGTAGTTGTGACATAGCATCCTGCCTGTTCCAATACTTCTAAGTTCTGTCACAAAAAAATGTTGAAGATATTCGCTGTTTTAGTGATCGTTGCGGTGGCCAAACTTTAAATCAGTTTATGGCGTGTATGTGTATGCATTCTGTTGTCGCCTTAAATTAAAAACAATCGATCTTAAATTTCTGACGTCAGGGCATTCAGAAATGGAGTGCGATTTAATGCACTCGGCTATTGGATCAGAATTCAAGCGTGTAGGAAAAGCTTATTGGCCAGGTGATTGGAAAACCATAGCCCGTAGTGCACGTAAAAAGGAGACAAGCCTTACGCGGTCATTGATGATATTACTTTCTACGACTGGAAAAAGTTTGCCCAGACAAATTTTATGATTAGAAAAAAAAAGTATCAGTGGTCAGCTTGTGCATTGGCAAAAGATGTGCTTTATCCGATTTGAGGGAAATGATCCTTCTACATTTAAGTATAAAGAGAATTTTACGGATCCGCAGCTTCAAGTCGTAGACTGCAGTATTATCACCAGGCGGTCTTCACACCAAACATTGCAAACTTTTTTATGAAACACCCAAGTGTATAGCAAAACAAGCGTATAGCCACAAGTATAACAACTTGTGGCTTTTTTCCTCCACCCCTCCTGCAATAAGCAAAGACTACCACGGTTTTTATGCAAATCTGCCATATTTGATGAATAAAATACGATTGAGTTATAACTGTGTTTCATATTTTTTACTTTGCACATTTTGTATTATAATTTACATTAGTTATACCTATGTATTTACTATATAAATAAAAGCATTTTTAGGTTTTTAATTGCCGTTTTAATTAAGTTTCATTTTACAGCTAATTCACAAAACAGTAATTTAATCAGTGCTAAAACTAGATATCTCGCATTTTAATTAATTAAATTAAAATTTAAATTTTTTATAAAATATTTTCTCACATATCGGGATGGGTAACTTCAACTTGAATAAATAGTAAGATACGTTACAATTATGTTGCTGTAATTGAACATCTAACTATTTTTGCAATTATCTCAAAAGAGCAATTTTTGAGTTGTCTAGTTATAGTATTAAACCCACGAATGTATATATAATATATATATATATATATATATATATATATATATATATATATATATATATATATGTAATTATGCACAGATATCAAAGTGAGGTCCTGACAATACGCGCACCTAGTGAGGACCGGTAGAAAACGTAGACATCATCGTTTCAACTCTTCATAGTGACCTTGACAAGTAAATAGCAATTAAAAAATGACCAATATACACAAAAAAAATTACGTATATGTGTCCCGTATTGTTCAAGTATATTGCCACACAAGTGAGGCCATTATAGCAGCTGTTAAAGTGAGACTGTATATATTTTTTAGTTATGCACACAAAGTGAGGACAACTTTACGTGTATATTTCCTCACAGCTCATCAAGTGAGGACCATACAGTGTTGTCGATAAATATGAGATTAGTGGTTTCTACGGCCTTTTTCTGTATAACACAGTAAGAATTATTATTTCGATGTTTCAGTCACTTGTAGTTATAAGAAGGATTTCGATTTGTTCTTGCTCGTACTGTTTGTTAATTTAATAACATTTTAGTATCTAAGCATTAAATCACGGTAGACTTATCGGAGACTAGCGTAAAGAAATAGTTTTATATTTTTCAATAATTTACATTAAAGATCGATAGGAAAGCAAGAATTTTGGAAATGACGTTAGTTGAGAAAAATAATAATCAAAATGGAGGATACAGTGATAGTTCAGGTATGCGAAATTTATATTGAATTATTATGTGGTACAATGTGAGCCAAGGAAAACAGTCCACCTCGATATTTGGCAGTATTTATTATATTTTAAGGAAACGAAACAGGTCGATTTTGGATCTAAGGCGGACATATTTTTACGGTACATACATCTGTCATTTGTCAAACCTCACCGTTCCACTTCCTCCACCCCTTATTTTTAAATAGGGAATAGGGGTCGTGTGCTTTTGCTTTTGTACACTTTTTCATTGTCGCTTTTAATGCTCTATTTATGCTCGTTATAAAAATTTTCATATCCGACGTTTCGTCTTTTTGGAACCATCATCAACTTCATTTTTTCCAATAGCACCAAATTCAGTTTTCTGCAGGTTTGGATTTATCTTTTCATTAGACATTCAATGATATATAACACTTTATTGTTAGACAACGTTCCGACTTCATAAAACCATCTTCAGTGAAATTAAATGGAAAAATAAAAATACACAGGGTGAGTCTGTTTTTTTTGTAGTACGATTTTACACTGGACCTCATTTAGTGAAAAAAAATTCATATAAACATAGGTCGTATAATGCTTTGTTTCTGAGATACGGGGTGGTAAAATATAAATCATTTTTCAGTTTTTCGCAAATATCTCAAAAATGGTATTTACAATTGACTTCTAATTTTACAGTTATTAAAGGGGCATTCAAACTTATCTAAAACATAAATAAACTCACAACATTATCAATCAGTGGCGTGCATCGGGGTTACTAGTTGCACTATTTTAAATAGAACTCCTACGCCATTGCATATTTTTCTATATTTTTTTAAATTCTCCATCAATTTTACATAAAAAGTTCCTGTTGTAAAAATGTCGTATCTTTTCAGTTTTTGAGAAAAACAGCAGTTAATCATTCTTTGCAGTGTTTTTTTACATGCTAAAATTTATCTTTTTTAATATTGGCTGTTGATAGAAGTTAATAGTAAAAATCATAATATTCTTATGGATGAATAATAACATTTTGTACAAAATTTAATATTTTTAATATTTTTACTATTAACTTCTACCAACAGCAAATATTAAAAAAGATAAATTTTTGCATTTAAAAAAATATCTGCAAAGAATGATTAACTCCTGTTTTTTTTCAAAAACTAAAAGAGATACGACATTTTTACAACAGGCATTTTTATGTAAAATTGATTGAGAATTTAATAAAATTTAGAAATGTTGCCAAATATGTAGTGGCGTAGAAGTTCTATTTAAAATTGTGCAACTAGTAACCCCGATGCACGCCACTGATTGATAATAAGATGAGTTAATATAGATTGTGTTTTAGATAAGTTTGGATGCCGCTTTAATAATTGTAAAATTAGAAGTCAATTGTAAATACCATTTTTGAGATATTTGCAAAAAACTAAAAAATTATTTATACTTTATCACCCTGTATCTCAGAAACAAAGCATTATACAACATATGTTTATAAAAACTTTTTTTCACTAAATAAGGTCTACTGTAAAGTCCTACTACAAGAACCTGATTCACCCTGTATATTTTCATTTTTCCATTTAATTTCATTGAAGACGGTTTTATGGCGTCGAAACGTTGTCTAACAATAAAGTTTTATAGATCGTTGAATTTCTAATAAAAAGATAATATCAAACCTACAGAAAACTGAATTTATTCCTATTGAAAAAAATGAAGTTGATGATGGTTCCAAAAAGACGAAACGTCGGATATAAAAATTTTTATAGCGGTTTAATAGAGCATTAAAAGCGACAATGAAAAAGTGTTATTAATTTTGTTCTTAGTCTGTTAATAACTTCGAAAATAAATAAGAACCAAATCGGAAAATTTTAGTTTTTTGATAATTTTTTTTAAAACGGCTTAAGATATCCTTGATTTTTTAGTGTAAAATTATTGCGCTTTTGATTACGCAACTTTGCCCCAATTTAACCTTCTCCCTATCTCTTACCGTTTACTTAGCCCACGAACAAAAATGTGGCTCCAGTTGGACGGAGCTCCTGCTCATTTCTGACGTGATGTTAGGAACTACCTTAACAGAAAATTTAAAAACAGATGGATAGGTAGAGGTGGTTCATATAATTGGTCCCCTAGGTCACCAGGACTAACCAAGATGGATTTTTTTAAATGGTTATATTAAAAATATTGTATATGCTATACCTCCTACTACTAGAGATGACATGAAATTAAGAATTACAAACGCGTTTGCTTCAATAACTCCTGCTATGTTAAATAATGTAAATAAATCATTCGAAGATAGAATCGCTTATTCTATTGCACGAAATGTCAAGCAATTTGAACATTTGTTACATACCTGAACATTTTTTACTTATAGTAAGTTTTGGATTATTTTGTATTATTTATGCTCATTATTTATTTTGTATTATTTGTTTTATTAAAGTTCTTTCTGATTCGTTATGTAATTAATTGTTTTTAAATAAAGAGTGTGTACTCGTAAGCACGTAAGAAGATATAGGTACATCTATTATTATGATTTCAAAGAAATTAATATATTTTACAGTTTTATTTTTATTTAAATATTAAACTTATTTTAATACTTAAAATAATACAAAAATTAAACATAACGTTAATATCTACATCATTTTTGAAAACTGTAATCTCTGCGCAGTTGCCTTTCACTTGATGAATCGTAGAAAATCTAAAAAACATCAGATTTTCAACAAATTTTTCTTTTCATCATATTTTAATACTAATTATCCTATTCCCAACGAATACAAATCCAAAAACCTAAAAATTTTAATTTATTTACAAAAAATGTATTTACAACTACACTGGTTTCGTTTATAACAATATGTCAATATGATGGGTTTAAAAATCAAAAGTAACAATTATAAATATTTGAAATCGATTTCTGTTTAACAAAATTTTAAATTACAGCAAAACTATCAGTCCTAGTTATAGGATATCCGTATATCATTCGAAAGAGAAATTTTTTTTTATTTAATAATTCATTAATATACAGGGTGTTCCATTTAAAATAAGCCTTATATTACACATTGAATAATCCAATAATGAAACTACAAATTTTCAACACCCTGTAAATAAATGTTTAATAATTAATTACGAAACATATTCGACCAATTTCCAGCTATTTAGATGTATGAGTAATTTTATTAGAATTGCTTAAATAAATTAAGAATGAGTTCTAGTTTAAAGTTTTACATTTTAAGAAAATTCGACATAACTCAGAACACTCTGTACATAGGTATAGGGAAGTCTTGGGAAACTCTACCTTATTTTTTGCAGACAATTAGAAAATCCATAAAATACAGGTGTTCCATAAGAAAAAATATAACTTTGAAACGTCGCGCTTTATTGTGGCACCCTGTATATTTCAGAATAATCTTAAAATGTAGCCTTTATCAACCTACATACTAATTAAATAAATTTAAAAAATTTTAAAATCTTTTACTGTTTCGCTGTAATCTTCCGTCTCGTTAGTGGTGACTTACCCTATATATAGGACAGGAAAAAGCTAAGTCCCTGCGGTAGATAAGTCTAATCTCATTCATAATGAAGACCCAAGAAAAAACTGCACCTTAAGGATGGTGTATTGGTTGAAACTCTGACACATCTGGGACACTATATGTATCAAGTGGGAACTGTGCATGAAAACATCACAGCACCATTTTATACAGAGTGTGGAGTATGTTATGGAAAATTAAGAGGTGCTTTTGGATGTATTTCTCTATATAGGGGAAGCATTCAACAACAGCTATACAATAAAATCCACAAGGAAACTAAATTCCTGTAGCTGGCTGTATACCATGTATCACAAAAAATTTATAAAAATCCTTTATAAAAGGTATATAATTAAAAAACCCAACTGGGTTATGTCATTTATGACAGAACATTTTCGGAAGCCATATTCCATCATCAGTGTCTAGGTATACATGTTTAAAGCCACTAAATATCTGGGTAAAAACCTGTTAAAAGTTGTAGGTTAAAATTAGGTTTACATCAATCAACTCCTCGTAGACACCTTGTCTCAGGACCAGCAAATTCATGTAGAGTCGTATGTTGCCATGTTATCAAATCCACTGGTAACTTTAATATCTAAATACATAAACTCGAATAATGTAAACCTAATTTTAACCTACAACTTTTATCGGGTTTTTACTCAGATATTTAGTGGCTTTAAACATGTATACCTAAACACTGATGATGAAATATGGATTCCGAAAACGTTCTGTCTTTATGACATAGCCAGATTGAGTTTTTTAATTATATACCTTTTATAAAGGATTTTAATAAACCTATACAATAGGTAAGGTCCATTCGCTTAACTCGGACATATTTTGACAGATTCATAGCTTTAAACCTACAACACAGAAGTTCCTAGCTCACAGTATTAACAGCTTAAATAAACTTTTATTACAGACTTCTTTCATTAGAAAAAAATTAGTATAAATAGTGGAAGTGTATACTAAACCCATAATATTTTTGATAGTATATATGTAAAAAATATATTTCAGTTGTTATAATTTAACATAACTATTTATTATATGGTGCAGATAAATAAATATTGATTGTCGGTAATTTGTAAAGTTCTATTTTATTTACTATTTAGTTTGTTTACTATTAATATTGGCTATGAGTATGTGTGCTTGGTTATATAGTAATTTCCAGCCACTTTTATTCTGTCAAAAAGTAACTAACTTCGCAAAAAAATAATTACTAAATTCACTAGACAGTTCGGACTGGGAATAGCGAACCGAGTATAAGAAGCAATCAAAAGAGTGCTTCATCTAAAAGGAATAGATGAAACAAGCTACATTTGGATATGGGCAATGTTACTGTGAATACAGTGCCAACTGGTTTACAATAGTTTCCATGAAAAAAAAACTACTTTTTGTTAGTTCAGTTTTACAGTTTAAAAAAAAATTTGAAAACTCTTTAAGTTCTTGTATATAAGCCACTAGCGACTTTTTAACTCAAACTAGTAAATAATTATCGTTGCATCAAACAGGTTCAGCATAGTTTTACTTTTTAAAAAATTTTGTGACTATTAGAACACTATTCTAAAAAATAGTCAACATGAAAGATAAATAACCAATAATATACTAAGTTATAAATAGACTCCTAACGAACTCATACCTATGTGAGTATATCTACCTTTGGTACCAAATGATGTGAGTTAGATTCTCACTGCAAAATCAAAAAGTATAGCCTAGGTCACTGTTTTGAAGATTCTGACAAGAATGAAATTTGCCTAGTAGAGCTTCTCTACACTTACACTTAGTAGTTCTGAGTCAATGTTAAACTAAAGGTTTATTATACCTTAATACACTTAATTACCCACAACACACCTATGTACAACAGAGCTGCCCATGTTCAAAAATTTGTTATGGCATTATTAAGTTGTAAACACATACCAATTCACCACCCGGCAAATTTACTGAAGATAATAGCAGAGCTGAGTCCAGTCTTGAATTGGTATCTACTTTCCACCTTTTTTGCTGAACCTCTGTAATCCGTCCTACTACAACATCGCCTATTTCTCCATTATATCTACTTTTGAGAGGTCTTACTGATATAAGGTTATTAACTTGTTCTCTTACACCTGCTACTGAAGCTTTTAGTCCTCCATTCTCTTCATATGTTCCATGACCTCTAAAAGCAATAATTTTGTGTAAAATAATTTTTAAAATAATCTTTTTTTACATTTGAACAGGGACGTTATACAAATTTAATCGTCGGTTGCAAACTTATTAATCGTACAATCTACTTTATTTAAAATGGATTAAGAAAATATATCTGATTTTACCTCATAAATTCATCTTGGGTAGTTATAACTTCTCCTGGAGTAAATATCTTTGGATATCTTTTATTTGGAGCAACTGATGGATTTACCCTGTGAGTAGCGAGACGTATCTGAATTTTTTGTGGCATTCTAATAAACTGATAATTAATAATTTATTTGGTTATAAGCAAGAGCAATATTTTTCATGCACTGTTTATTGTGTTTATGTATAAATGTAGGGTTAGGTTAGTCAGTCAGTTAGTCCATCGCCATCATTCATTCTCCTTTCTTCTTCTTCTTCTTTCTTTATGTGTTGGCTAGCATCCTTGTGCATCTGCCAGTGCATTTGGTAGTATTGCAACTCGTCTTTCTCTATTCAATGCTGCAACACTAATCCGATAATCCCAGTCATTGAATAATCCTAATCCATTCTCCTTTTTCCCCAAAACATGTCACTGACTCTTTCCTCACTTTATTACAATGAATATAGACATATTCTATATATAATTTTGTAATCATTAATTTTGTAAACTTTTTTGGCAATATAAAATAAGATGTCTAAATCTAAACTTACTAGATTAACTATTCTATGTGATAAGAAAACTTAAAACTTAACTGATGTGGCTAAATAGTACAACAGTCTAAGACAGAAATGAAACAATTGGTGACGTATTGACAGTGTGGCCATGTAGTTTGTTTTTAAAGTAAGAGCAAATGATTACCTGTCACGTAAATCCATAGATAAACACGAAATTCAAACGTATGGATAATGTAAAAAAACTAGAGTCATGAAAAGACCCTTTGTGATTTTTACCCTTATTTGGCAAATTGCTGTCCAAAATGATATCAAAGGATTTGATGATACCATTATCTATAACATAAATTTTCCTGGAGAACTACTTGAAGCCGAAGAACTTATAGGAGAATCTATTATAGTCACTTCTGCACATAAGGAAAAATATAAATGCATTTTGCCCACAACTGCAGAGGAAGAGGCTGAGCTGGAAGAAAAATATGATGGCCCTACAGCTCTTGAAATACTTTCACCATTGTTTTCACCAAATACACCATGTTCTTTTAGACTAGACTCCTACTGGACATATCAGGTAGGTAAAAACATACATGCTTTAAGTAATGTTATATGTATAAAATTTCACCTTCCAATAATAGGTATGGTCCCTGGTAAAGGAAACTTTCCCCATGTCTCTATTAACATCTTTATCAACCTCTGTTTTGCCTTGCAATTTTTAGAAGGCTCAGATTAAGGCAGAAATCTGAATTGTGTTTCGAAACTATTTTACGGATTTATATATATATATATATATATATATATATATATATATATATATATATATATATATATATATATATATATATATATATATAATATATATATATATATATATATATATATATATATATATATATATATCTACGGCATAAAGTGGACTCCGCCATGTTAAAATTCAGGTTTAATTGAGCTCCGTGGTCAAGTGGATACCGATATACGGAGCTTACTTGACCATTCCATAATATTGGTTCTGTCGATTCATCAACATGTAGAGTTTAATAATTTATAAAAATTTTTTGGAGCCCGTAAATACCCCTGTATCATAAATGTATATCGTTTAGTTCACGTGTATATATTATAGGGGTCGTTCAGATCTTTTTCATTGTATATTTGAACCATACGTTTATCGGTTTAAGTAAGCTCTGAGAGTTTGGCAACTGTGCGATTATACCGTATATTTTCAACATATACCCTGAACGGTTTATATGGGCTCCTTATTTTTATCTACTATTTGTAGACAGTGTAATGTCATATACATTACACTGTGTAACAGAGGATATCTTATTACCTGGTATAACTACGTACTAAAAGGTAACTGGTTCTTTAAAAAACAGGTATATAGATACAAGAGGATTTCGGCTTATTATTTAATGGAATGTTCGCTTGCATAGAAAATTTTATTTGTTCTGCATTTTTAGAAATATTGTTTTTTTATTTAATATAATTTATTAGTTCAATGCCGAATTCGATGTTTTTTTTTTATTACAGAAATTTCGTAATGTATTTTGTTTACGTGAGTATGTCTTTGTACGTTTTATGTAAGCACCCGATTAATAAAAACTACTTTTATTTCATCTACTCTTCTGCGATATCTTGTATAAAGCTTTTTTATTATTTTAGTTCTGGTCTTATTTGTATACTCGATATCTCGTATACTATATCTCGATAGAAGGTTATCTCAAAATAAATATGGTTAAGTGCTGCAATAGATATTTTTGTGTTAAAATGGGTAGTAGTGTTGTGCACAAAACGAAAGAATGGTTAATTTGTCTATCAAGGTATATTCGGCAGCAGAAGCATATAGTGCAAGCGTCTATGTTTTAAAGGCGGAAGGACGTACGCCTCATTTTTAGCTGACAAGCTTGCGAAGAATATTATTTCTGGTCCTCAATTTACCTTTTAGTTTTAAACAATGATCTGTGACTGATCCCGTGGGATACAAACTATTTTCAAGAAATTTATAGGAAGTCTACAGTTCAACAATTTCATGACATTATTGGATGTTCAGTTTGTGAAAGCGTCTATGTTAGGGAAATTGAGGAGCGCACATGAGTTTTTCAGGGGTTTTGGCTGAAAATTGATTCATAGTTTATTTTTATTGTGCAATAATAGGTGTATCGTCTTTATAATATTAGTCCTATTATCTACTGGTATAAGTTGATCGTTTGGGTAAATGTTATACAGTGTAGGTGCTTTTATGCTACCCCAAGCGAGACCGTTCTTCGTCTGCTATTCTTAACATTGAGTGATACAAAAAATATTCTCTTGTGTAGGCATACGCAAATAATATAAGTGAGTTTGTTATCTAAGGGGATATCATATAGTTTTTCGAGAATTATTTGGTAATTTAAGGTGTCGTAAGCGGCATTTAGATTGAAAAATACCACCCCTGATACCCGATATTTTTCGTACCCGTCTTTGACGTGTTGGGTAAGATTTAGCATTTGTAATGTACATGATCTTCCCTATCTATAGCCACTTTTGTCTTTTAATTTGAGCTTTTCTTAAAATATCGGTGAAATCATATTAACGATCTTGTGCAAAAGTATTTTAAATAGCTGACAAAATAAAGATATTGGCCGATAGTTTTTGTGTTCGTTGGAGTTTTTGCCAGGTTTAAGCGAAGTAACAACTTTGGCTTGTCTCTAGATTTTGGGTGTTTCCATAATTTGAATACAGTTGTTCATCATCCGGATAAGCCATTGTGGTGTTTTTGGTCTAGATTTCGTAATAAGCTTTGTGCTCAGATCCTCAATGTCGGTAGTTGTATTATTTTTCATTAAATATGTAAATGGTGGATCCAAGCTCAACATCGTTGAAAGGTTCTCTGAAAGCTGACTGGTGTTGTCCTTTCTTACTTTGAGTTATTCTTTGCTTTTTTTTCGACAGAGATAGCATGTCTATATCTATAATGTGGTTTTCAGCGATAAGCTTTATACCAAATACCCTACGTTAGGCCCTATATGTGTTTCCTGCATTAGAAATAAGTCAGATTCGTGTTTAGCGCATATGTCTGATAAGTTTAAGTAAAGCAAAGTTTCTTGATCTCTAGATATACCCTTAACAGTTATAAACATATGTTATTAGAATAGTTGGTCCTAAAAAGGACCAATTTAACAAAATCATATTAAAGGGGTGACTGAAGAATTAGCCGATTAATTATTTAATCATTACCCTGGGTATGCCCGATTGTGGTGATCTTCTTAGTACTTAAATTTTCGTAAAGGCTCGTTCTTTGAACCCCATAAGTAATGCCTAATATTTTACTTTTTATTGAAAATTTAAATTTTACATGCCGTGTATTACTGTTTGACGATATTTCGAATCAGATTTGTATAGTAATAATTTAAGGTATTAAAGAGCCTGTTTGTGGTAAATAAATAGGTTTGTGATATCGTTCGTAACTCATATATAGATAATAAAAAAATAAACAGTTAAAATAGGTGTAAAAAATTTCAACTTCATACATCGGCGCCATTGTTCAGGTGATGAATTTATCACAGATATCAAAGGTTACATTTTAATTCAAGGTTCTATTTGCGTATTTTCAATATTATAAGAGTAGGAAAAGACATGTTTATGCTTTTATTTTTTTTTTTTAAATCTATTCTATTTTCTTTCTAGAGTTCCGTCTTTTTTGAACGACCTGTGGTCTTTTTTCAATTGGACACTTGTCTAAGGCTATGACAAATACTCTGTCCTCTGCTATTCTACATTAATATGACTGATTCATTTTCTCTTTCTTGCAGCTATTTTATTGTTTATCCTGTCAATCCTGTGTATCTTTTTCTTCTTCTTCTTCTTCTTTTTATATAGACATGACTCTGTCTGTTTTTCAATGTGTCTCCAGTAAGTTGCCGTTCCATGGTTTTCGTGGTCTTCTTACTGATCGTCTTCCTATTGGGTAACCGTCTCTTGCCATGTCTACTACTCCATTTGTTGTCATTCGGCTTATATGATCTTTCCATTCTACTCTTCTATTTCTTAACCAGTTCTTGATGTTCTTCACCTTGTATCTACATCTTATATCTGTACTTCTAGCTCTGTCCCATAGTGTCTTACCATCAATTTTTCTAAGTGTTTTTATCTCTGTTGTTTCTAACATCCTTTTTGTTCTCTCTGTGTCAGGTCTTGTTTCTGCTGCGTATGTCATTATTGGTCTGATAACTGTTTTGTAAATTCTGCCTTTGGTTTCTTTCCCGATATTTTTATTTCTTCATATTGTTTCATTTAGGCAGCCTGCGGCTCTGTTTGCTCTATTCAGTGGATCTTCCACTTAAGATTCGAGCTTTCCGTAGCTAGATAATATGATACCTAGATATTAAAACTCCATTACTTGTTCTATTATCTGACCTTCCAGCTCCAATTAACATATTAGTAAACTTGCTGTTGTAACCATGCATTTTGTCTCTTTTGAGGAAATTAACATGTTAAATTTTCTGGCGGTTATATGAAATTGGTGTAGCATACGTTGTAAATCATCTTCACTTTGAAAGAATAGTATTGCGTCGTCTGCATAGCAGATTATTTTAATTTGTTTTTCTCCCATTTGGTATCCTCTTTTATTTCTTACTTTTTTATTATTTCATCCATAATCCGGTTGAACAATAGAGGACTCATTAAATCTCCCTGTCTTATCCCATTACCAGCTTCAATAGGGTCGGTTAGTTCTTCTTCTACTTTTACTTTTATTGTGTTGTTTTGGTATATATTTTCGATTGTTTTGATTATTCAATGAAATTGACATTAATTTGATAGTTTTCATTTTATTAGTACTGATGGTATATAACTAGCATCTGTTGGTACTATATATCAATTTGAACATGTGGAAGTAAGAGAATTCTCTTGTTAGTAATTTCGGTGTAAATGATGATGAAACCAGAAATAACCCATAATATTATCCCACACCTCAAAGTATCTGGGAGACGCAATAATTCGCTTTTGATAGATAAAAACAAAAACCCACTAAGACGAACACAACATAAATCAAAAAAATCCGTCAACCTGTCAATAGGGACATACAATATTAGATCAATGTCTACGGATGAAAAAGTACATGAATTGGAAGAAGAATTAACAAACATAAAATGAGATATCATAGGCCTATCAGAAACTCGACGAAAAGAAGAAACCCGAATACAGCCTATGTCATACTTAAAATAAGAAGAACATCAATTAAAATTATCCAGGTATATGCCCCCATGACAGCTTATGATGACGAAGATATCGAACTATTTTATGAAGATATATCAAAGGCTATGGAAGAACATAAAAATCGTCTTATACTAGTAATTCGAGATTTCAATGCCAAACTGGGTAGAAAACTAAACAAGGAAGAAACTAAAATAGGAGATTTCGGGTATGGTCAGAGAAATGATAGAGGTGCTACTTTGATGAACTACCTAGAAGAAAAGCATCTATACGCAATGAACTCCTTTTACAAAAAGAAGCCCCAACGAAAGTGGACATGGATCAGCCCTAATGGATCCACAAAAAATGAGATCGACTACATACTGTCCACGGAACGATATATCATTAAAAATGTAACAGTTCTTAACAGATTCACAACAGGTAGCGATCACTGGTTGGTCAGAGCAAAAATTAGTGTTGACGGTAACTATGAAATGAAAAGAAAAATAATTAAAAACTGGGATCTAGTAGATAGAAACAAACTAGGGCAATATAAAGAGATATACAAAGACCTATTAAAAGAACAACTTACTTAAAAATTAGACAGTGATGACAAAGATATAGATGAAATAGACAACATACTTACAGCAACGATGATTACTTCAGGAAAAGAAATAGCAAAAAAGGATCTAAAAAAGAACAACTATATATCAACAGAAACAAAGAAGCTTATGGATAAAAGAAGGACGCTATAGAATATGTAGAAATCAATAAAACAATAAGCAGAATAATAAGAAAAAATAAGAGAAAAGAACAAGAAATAAAAATAGAAAAAGTAATACAAAACAACAAAAATATGAAATGCTTAAGACCGAAATTAGGTAAGTGTGAAATAAACAAAATAAAAGATGAAAACGGACTAGAAACAAACATTAAAGATGACATTATAAATATTATCCACCATTTCTACTCAGAACTATACAAAACAAAAAAGGAACCACCAGAAACAATTAAAAACCAACTTAAGGCTAAAGTAAAAAATGTCAACTCAGAGCTATAGCCAGAAATAAGCAAATCAGAAATAAAGAAGGCATTGAAAGAAATGAAAAACAACAAATCACCTGGAAAAGATGGAATAGCTGCAGATATGCTGAAATATGGTGGAAAAGTGGTAATTAACACTCTACATTCCCTTTTTAACAAGATATTAAAAGAAAAAAGAATCCCAAACAACTGGAAGGAATCCGTAACCATTATCCTACACAAGAAAGGGGATAAAGCAGATATAAAAAACTACCGTCTCATAACACTCCTCAATGTAATGTATAAACTCCCAACAAAAATTTTAACCAATAGATTGACGACAAAATTCGATGGATACCCAACAAGCTGGTTTTAGAAAGGGATTCAGCAAAAGTGACCATTTACTAAGTATGAAAATACTTATAGAACGAGCAAATGAATACCATATTCCTCTATATATAGCGTTCATAGATTTCGAAAAGGCTTTCGACAGTGTCGAACATTGGGCAGTGAAAAGTTCTTTGATTAACAGCAGAATTGACCACAGATATACGGAACTAATAGCCAATATATATAAGGAAGCCAAAACAACAATTAAAGGATATGAATAAACAAAATCAATACAAATAAATAGAGGCGTGAGACACAATATCACCGAAACTTTTCAATCAGGCTCTGGAAGATATTTTTAAAAGATTAGAATGGGAAGAAAAAGGTATAAAAATTTGTGGACAACGCTTGAACCATCTAATATACGCTGATGACATCGCATTGATAACAGATAAATGAGAAGAATTATTTGAAATGATGAAAGAACTGGACGTAGAAGCTGGAAAGATAGGCCTTATTATGAATTACAGCAAGACCAAAATTATAACAAATACAGATGAAAACATCACAATGAGGATCGGACAAGATGAAGTAGAACAAGTTCAGGATTATATATATCTGGGTCAAACTAT
Organism: Diabrotica undecimpunctata; assembly: GCF_040954645.1. Lineage (NCBI taxonomy): Eukaryota > Metazoa > Arthropoda > Insecta > Coleoptera > Chrysomelidae > Diabrotica > Diabrotica undecimpunctata. The sequence goes on along the minus strand of NC_092803.1, from coordinate 80,797,962 downwards.
AAAACGTAACAAAGAAAACCAAACAGCAGAGATAAAAAGACGAGTTAGACTGGCATGGGCGGCATTTGGCAAACTAAGCTACATTCTTAAAAACAAAAGATATCCACAGCATCTTAAGACTAAAGTATACAATCAATGCGTACTCCCTGTTCTAACTTATGGTTCTCAAACGTGGACATTTACAAAAGCAAACATGGACATAACCATAAAAACCCAAAGAGCAATGGAAAGACAAATGTTGCACATAAGACTAATGGATAAAAAGAGAAACGAGTGGATAAGAGAGAAAACAAAAGTGAGGGATGTTAGACAAGAAGTTGCAAAATTAAAATGGAGATTTGCCGGGCACAATATAAGACAAAAAGAAGACCGATGGAACAAAATTCTTATAAGTTGAAGACCGTGGGAATATAAACGAAGCAGAGGAAGGCCCCAAATGAGATGGGCAGATGATATCAAGAAGCACGTGGGCTCTAGGTGGATGACTATACCGACAGACAGAGAAGAATGGAAAAGGATTGGGAAGACATATGTCCAAAGATGGACCGAAAAAGGCTAATTAGATAGAGACAGATTCTCCCCGTGTGATCTTAGTATTTCCGTTGATTGAATAGTATAGGGTATCCAATATTTTAATTAACGGTATGTCAGAGTTTTATTAATTTTTATATATATTTGCAAAATGAAGAAGAAAGTTCAGTACAGGCAGTTAAACAGCTGATCTGTCAATTTAGAAGTAAGAGCAAGTACCAACTTGCTGAAAAGCATACCATACACAAAAGGATAATAAAATGTACTGCACAAACTATAGCGATATAAGCTATATATAAGCTATACATCTATTAATTATTAGGATATACAATATTTTTTCTAATACACCTGGAACGATTGAGTGAATAATCAATTATTGACTATTAGGCAGTTAATTAGAAATGTTGGGAATACAAAAAAAACATTAAACTAGTTATTTATAGATTTTAAACAAACACTGATATAATCATAAGAATAAAACTATGAAATACCATGGCAGAACTTACTGTCGACTTATTTGCAAATGTATTGCAAAGAGCTTTAAAAAATGTGAACGAATTATTAACAGCTGTTTTGAAAACTAAATATTATGAGACGAATTGGGGATATTATATTACACAAACTAAACCGCTTGCCTACAAAAATATTAGGGAAATATGATACGACGCGAAAGACTAATGACTTTACAGCTAATTGCCACATAAGTATCAATGTAACTATAGCTCGCAAAATGGGTTCAATTACATTGCAATTTTTAAATTTTTCGTGATAAAATGAAGTGATTGATTGTTGTTTTGAAAAGGTAAGTTGTTTTTTATTTTTGTATTCCTATCATCTGATCTGATATCACCTGACAAGACGATGTACGGTGAACGCCTTCGCAGAAATGCATGGCACCTTAAGAAGAAGAAGAAGAATCATCTGATATTGTAATATCAACAACATTTTTCATAATATATTCTGAAATGCGCTTTCTCTTACTGGTAACGAACAAAAGTTTGATTAACTTCTCGTTAATATAATTATGAAGGAATTTAGATTTTTATCTTGTTCTTACTATAGTTCTAAAGCACAAATGTAGTCATAGTCTACCGTATATTTTTCATAGTGGTCATAGTTTTTAATTGTAGTATAGCTTATGTGTTTATAATAACTAGCGCATAGAAAATAATAAAAATTTTTACCCTGTGCTTTATGTTTATTATCCTTTATTGTATTGGAACATCTAGAAGTATAGCAATACATTTTAATTGTTGAACAAAAGAGAAAATAAAAACACTTTTTGTGGTGTGCCACTTAACCATACACAAAATTGTACACAAATAGTCAAATGGTAGTAAAAGTTTCCGATATAGGCCGCCAGACGGCAGAGGCACCGCCGCGCTCTATGTCTATACTATGAGATGTTTTTCATACAGTTTTCGGATCAGATTTTTTCAAAACATCAAATTACATCTTCTTTTTGCCTTTCTTTATTTAGGCTAACCGCTACTGCTTTTTTCTTCAGCGTTTCTTCTTAATCTACATTAATGTTTATATTTACAATTCTTTCTGGAACGAGCTATAATTTTTCTCAAATAACCATTTTGTGTGGTTTAGTCGCCTTAAGGTTTAGCATGCTTTATCAGATGCTCTTTAAAGTCCCTTTTAATATTAATATCGTTTGAGAAATTTTTCCCAGATACTTATATTTCGTTTTGATTTTCAATCTTCTTTTAACGTTAGTTTAAATGGTCCAGTAGTGTGTTCGTACAGTTCAGTTATAAGCAAAATTAGGGTTGTTGTACACCTAATTCTTTTAGTATCAGTCATAAGTGTATCCATTTGACTCTGTCGAACGCTTTACGATAATCTATAAAACAAATCCATAGTGGGATATTGAATTCCCTAGACTTTTATTTTTTTTTTTGGACTGTTATAATAATAGCTTTAAAATTAAATGTTTAGTGAAAATCTCTACGCGACTTTAATGCATTAAATATTTTAATTAAAAATCGACATATCTATTGAAATTAGGCAGTAAAAAAGTATGTTATTAAAGATAGATTTATAAATTATTGTAGTTTAAATTCAACTACGCTATAAAACAAACATTGCATGTCTTAAACTGCAGTAATCCAAAAATTACAAAGATCTTCCTGTTGTTTGAGTTTTCTTTAATTATATTAATAGGAAAACAAGCATTATAGTCCTACCGAAGGGGCTTCTACTTTCATAAACTGTTACACGATTACTCTATCCGATGTACGTACATTTATGAACTAAATGTTTTAGTGACAATGCCTTTTAATAAAAAATACTAATTAATAAAAATGGAAACTTAACTTTTCCACGTTTATAATAGACACTTTCTTATGTTTAAAAATATATAAAACAAGTAATATAAATTACCGCCTTGTTTATTAAAACTAAAAAGTAAAATAAAGGTATATGTCGGTTAACAATTTATATTTAACTACATAAATTAGCCAAATAGTCCTCAAATTCCTCCATGATTAAATTGATGGATATTTAAATAAATTTCCAGTTCCAGAATGTACCTGCTGTAAAATTTGAAAATCTACTACTAATACAATTATTGGCAACATCGCAGGAGTTTAGAAGTATATGCAATATCGTAAATACGGATCCCACAAATGGTTTATCCTTTTGTGGAGTCCACTTAATCCTACGTGTTGGTCGGAGTCTACATAAAGCGCTACTCAGATAATAAAATACACGGTGTATATTCTACTGGAGTTAGTATAATACCGTTTTAGAACGGAGCTTACATTAACCGCTAGATGTATATATATATATATATATATATATATATATATATATATATATATATATATATATATATATATATATATATATAATATATATATATATATATATATATATATAATATATATATATATATATATATATATATATATATATATATATATATATATATATATATATATATATATATATATATATATATATATATATATATATATATATATATATAATATATATATATATATATATATATATATATATATATATATATATATATATATAATATATATATATATATATATATATATATATATATATATATATATATATATATATATATATGATCTATATTCGGCTCTTTCCGGGAAAGGTGCATGAGGTCGCCCAGGTGAGCCTCGGCTCGTTGAGAAATAGTTGCCGGGAGCCGGCACTCGGAGTTAAGAGTCTGAGAAGACGGCTGTGGTTCTGTTCACTTGGAGAAGGGCCATCGGACCTACAAGACAGCTTACCTTCTATGGTAAAACTGTATCGGTTTCCAAGTCAGTGAAGTACCCAGGAGTGATCCTGGATTGTAAACTTTCATGTAAGGTTTTAGGATTTTAAATTTAATATATACATAAATAAAATCACAAACGTTTTTATTTATTTATATTCATTAGTTTAATGAAAAACATACAACATGTCAACATGGCGCTTAAAATCTAACAACATTCGCACACAGTGCATATGAACTTAAAAATTAAAACAGTCTATCCACCATATTACTTATAATACAAAAAACGTTTCTGAACCTTACAGTTTAAATATTAATAGTAAATTTACTTATTCCAACACTCTCCCTTAAACTGTAAAGTTAGAACATCAAGAAATTAAACAAAAAATTGAAATACACAGATGCATATTATATATAACAAATTGTTTAGTTTCTGATTATCTGCATGCCAATGTCAGAAATGCATTTTTCATGCTTAACTCTAGGCAAACCTTTGGTTAATATATCGGCAGCCATCTCATCAGTTGGCTTATACAATAGATCAACTGTACCTTCAGCTACCACCTCTCTAATGAAATGGTACCTGATAGCAATATACTTGGTCCAACCATGGAACATTGTATTCTCTGCAATTTTAATTGCACTCTGATTGTCAACAAACACAGTAACATTATTTTTGTAATCTTTACAAATTTCGTGTAGTTTACAAGTATCTGATGCTGCGATATACTCAGCCTCTGAAGATGAAAGAGCAACAGTTCTTTGCTTTCTACTTTCCCAAGATATTGGTCCTGAGGCTAATTTAAACACAAAACCGGTATAAGATTTTCTATCTTCAGGAGCATCACCCCAAGAAGCATCAGAGAAACCTTCAAGATTAAAATAATCAGTTTTTGTAAAAGAAACTCCCAAGTTTGCTGTATTTTTTACATAACGAACTAATCGCTTTAATTGATGCCAATGTTAAATGGTATGACCATTATTAAATTGACTCAACATGCTGACTGCATGAGAAATATCGGGTTTTGTGGTCATAGCCAAATACATAAGACAACCAATAAAACTTTGATATGGAACATTATTTAAATGAGATTTGATATCTTTACTTTTGCTTAATTTTACATTTTGTTCCAATGGAGTGGATACTCCTTTGACATCTAAGAATACAAATCTCTTCAAAAATTGTGAATGTACTTACTTTGACTTAGATAAATTGTATCATTATATCTAGGTATCTGAATGCCTAAAACCTGTTTAGATTCTCCTAAGTCCTTTATTTTAAATTTGCTTTGCAGATCATTAAACAATTCTTGTTTCATAGATACATTATTATGAATTACAAAGAAATCATCAACATACAAAATTATTATAATAATATACTTTCCTTCAATTTTAAAAAATAAGCAAGGTTCATTTTTTGATCTTTGAAAACCAGACTTACATAGTTCTTAATTAATCTTATCATTCCAGGCCCTAGAAGCCTGTTTCAATCCATAGATTGATCATTTGAGGAAATAAACTTTTTCTTTCTCTCCCTGTTTGATAAAACCCTCAGGTTGCATCATATAGACCTCTTCTTTCAACTCCCCATTCAAAAAAGCAGTTACAGCATCAAAATGTTCAACAAACAGATTTAACTGAGCTAATAAAGCAAATAATAACCTTAGGGTTGAGGTTCTAGTCACGGGGGAAAATGTGTCAAAACAGTCTATTCCGTAAGATTGAGAAAAACCTCTAGCTACTAATCTAGCCTTATATCGAGTATTGCCTTGTGCATCTGTTTTCAACTTGAAAACTCATTTAGACGAAATAATATTCTTATTACTTGGATTATCTACTTAAGTCCAAACCTCATTATCTATAGGTGAATTATATTCAGACTGCATGGCCTGAAACCATTGTTCATGATTGTTACCCTTTAAAGCTTGTTCTACTGTAACAGGTTCCTCATCAGAACTAACTAATTGATAGGTAACATAATCTGTTAACCAATCTGGTGGACGCCTCGCCCTGAGTGGCCTTTTCCTATCCTCCAGTTCATCAGTATAATCTACATCTGAATCAGAGAAAAGTGTAACATATGCATCAATTGATTCTTGATTTTCAGAATCATTTGAATAATCATGAGTGATGGTAAATGATTCATCATTTATAGACTCATCACCAATATTTCCATTAAATTCCTCAATAAAATGAGTTGATTCTATTATAACCTCAGGTTGAGTCGAAATTGAATTCTTTCCATACATTATGTGTTCAAAAAATACAACATCACTGCATTTTTCTATTTTTCCTCTACAATTGGGATCAGCCAATTTATAACCCTTAGTATGTTCACAATACCCTACCATAATCATGGGTGTCGATTTAACATCAAATTTACTTCTAAAATTCTTAGGTATATGGGCATAAGCTTGACATCCAAATACTCTTAAGTGGCTCAAATCAACCTTGGAACCAGTCCATAATTCTTCAGGAAGAGTCCCATTAACAGCTGTAGTAGGGCTACGATTTTTTAAATATATTGCAGTAGCCACTGCTTCTGTCCAATAAGCTTTAGACAAACCAGAATCAGTAAGTAAAGCCCTAGCTTTTTCCACAACCGTGCGATTGGCATGCTCCTGCACACCATTTTGTTCAGGAGTGTATGGCACTGTAGTTTCATGTATTATTCCTGAATCCTTAAATAGAGCTCTAAATTGAGCATTACAAAATTCTAAACCATTATCGCTCCTGTAGCGTTTTATTTTAAGCCCTGTTTGATTTTCAACAAGTCTTTTAAATTCTTGAAACTTCAAAAAAGTTTCACTCTTAGATTTGAGAATATATCCAAAAGTTTTACGAGTATAATCATCAGTTAACATAAAAACAAATCTTGCCCCTTCCCAGCTTTTTTCAGACATGGGACCTACCAAGTCTCCATGCACTAACTCTATCTTGGAGGTAGCATGTCTAGCTTGACCTTTCGGAAAACTTTTTCTGGTCTGCTTTGCTTCTATACATGTAGTACAGGAAAGCATTTCAGTGTTTTTGTAATCAATACCACTAGCCATACTAGTTAACAAATTCAGACTCTTTGTGCACAAGTGCCCTTAACGTTTATGCCATAAAGAAACATTATTACTCTTAGTAGTAACAGACATTAAATTATCTCCAACAATATTGCTAAAATTATTAACAGTTTCTTTAGATGTACTAGGAAAATTCTCATTATCAAAATTTTCTGTATTAGAAACAGTGTCCAATTTATAAATTCCTCCAAATTCAGATCCTGTAAATTTTACAGTCCCCTTAATATTAACTTTATCCTGGTCATATACATCAAAACCTTTTTGACTAAACACAATGATATGACCTTTAAATGCTATTTGACTAACTGATAATAAATTTGCAGCTGCATTGGGTGCATACATAACATTAGTTATTGTACCTGAACTAATAGAATTATTGTGTGAATTAACTAAATCAATTGGAATAACTCCTGTGGCCAATAAGGGTACCCTAATCAGCTGTACAAAATTTAGAATTTTTGTCTGGATCAAAATCTACCATCCAATCTCTATTATTAGATACATGTTTACTAGCACAACTATTAAGATACAAATCTTTAGAATTTTTAGAACTTACAAACATAGCGGTAGCAGTAAATAAAAGATTATTAGTTTTACTTTGATTCTTCTTAGATTTGTCATTACCAGTTGGTGGTTTGTAATTAGGCTTCCAATTTTTGGAATTCCTCTTGGGGCATTTAGGACGGATATGGCCTTTACCTCCGCAGCCGTGACAAGTGGGGATGAATTCGGTATTGGATTGAAAAGAAGGCTTCTTCTTGATAAAATTATTTTTTGTAAACAAAGCTTTTTCCTCACCATTCTCCCTCAACTTTTCCCGATCTGTAATATCATTCAACAAGGTAATGACTTCTTCACTTTTAATAGTTGTATGTATTGCACAGTATCCGTTCACAACCTGTTCTTTAGTGTCAGGAAGTCCACATAGCATCAATCTCCCAACTTCACTATCATCAATCACTACATTTAATTCTGCAAGTTCCTGAACAATATCAAGTAGTCCAGAAATATAATCACTAATGGAAGAAAAATCTTCTAACTTTGCACGATATAACTTTCTTTTTAGAAACATTTGTCTAGTTAGACCGGCACTTTGATACGCCTTTTTTAGGTTATCCCAACCTTCTTTAGATGTACTTGCTTTTCTCAGATGAGCTAAGCAAGTTGGTTTCACCGATAAACTTAATTTGGCTAACGCCCTTTGGTCTTTATCTGCATCTTTATCATTACCAGTAATACAGTTCCATAGACCATAATCTATTAAAAACATTTTCATTTGAAACTGCCAGATTTCATAATTCCTTCCATCTCATTTTTCAATGTTTGGGGCACCAGGGCTAACGAAAACATTATTAATGGTTCTTGTTTCAACTTTTTCTTGTTCACACATTTCGTCGAGTAAAATAATTCAATAGAACAGAAGCAAAGACGCCTAACCTAGACACCACACAACATACGCGCCACGTGAAAAAGTTTTTTAACGATTTCTGTATTCTTTAACACTTTTGTAGCGCAGTGGAAATGTCCTGGTCACATAACCTTTTAGGATTTTAAATTTAATATATAAATAAAATCACAAATGTTTTTATTTATTTATATTAATTAGTTTAATGAAAAACATACAACATGTCAACATGGCGCTTAAAATCTAACAACAACATTCGCACACAGTGCGTATGAACTTAAAAATTAAAACAGTCTATCCAACATATTACTTATAATACAAAAAATGTTTCTGAACCTTACAGTTTAAATATGAATAGTAAATTTACTTATTCCAACATAAGGAACATCTCGACGCCAAGCTGAAGAAAGCCGCGACAGTTTTCTGGGAGTGCGAAGAGCTTTCGGAGTCAAATGGGGACTGCAGCCGAAAATTTTATATTAGATGTATTAATCCATGATATGGCCTATCCTGACGTATGAGGCCATTGTGTGGTGGCACCGAGCTAGACTGGTATCAGCTAAGGCGCAGCTGACTCACCTTCAGCAGTTGGCATGCGTTGTCATCTCAGGAGCTATGAGGACCACTCCCACAGCGGCTCTTGAAGCTTTGTTGGATTTAACTTCTCTACATCTTATTGTAGAGCACGAAGCTATGATGGCAGCATATCGTCTTAATTGCTCTGGATGCTAGTTGGGAATTAATGTTCGGATGGCCCATTGTGACATCTGGAGACAGGCCCTGGATTATTGTTCTGTGCTCTCTATGGTATAGGACAGCATGGCCCCCCAGTTTGAGCTCTGATCCTCCTTGGTCCAATTTCCTGACCGAGATGAGTGGATGGTCCGAGAGACTACACTGATCCGTCGAAGCGGGCTCACCTGTTTCACGCTTCACGGATGGGTCCAGAATAGACGGACGGGTAGGTGCTGGAGTATATGGGAGCGGAATCGGATTTGAATCTGAGCGGGCTCTCGTCTCCTATGCATCAGTCTTTCTCAAACCCAGATCCTTGCAATCCTGGTATGAGATAATCGTTTTAGCTTGCTCAGGCAGGACCATCTCTATCTGCTCTGACAGTCAAGCAGCGCTAAGGGATTTGGAATCGCCCAAAGTCAGCTCTAAGTTGGTTCTTCAGTGCAAAAGAGCACTTGCTGATGTTGCTCGGACTAATAGGGTTAATTTGGTATGGGTACCGGGACACATAGGCGTGAAAGGGAACGAAGGCTGATGCACTGGCACGACAGGACTCATTCACTATGCCGGTGGGATCCGAACCTGTGATTGGAGTGCCCTTCAGTACTGGTCGGGGTAGTATCAGACAGCTTCCTCTGAGGAGGTTCCAGGATTCGTGGGCAAGTTATGAGACAGACTAGGCTCCACAGAGTGGGACCATCCAAAAGTCTTACAGCCCAACTTCTAGACCATAGAAGGTGTTCTCTGATGGTCAGTATGCTTACCGGCCACTGTAGACTAAGGCGGCACCTTCATCCGTTTGGATTGGCGGATAGCCCACGGTGTCGTCTTTGTAATTAGGAGGAGGAAACCTCCTCACATATCCTCTGGAAGTCCCCGCCATTAGCCTATCAGACGTGGCAGATCCTGGGTTCGATCTTTCAGGAAACGAGCCAAATGAGGGAGTTATCCTTAAAGAGACTTATGGCTTTATGTGAGGCCACAAGGCTATTAAAGGATTAGAAGTTCAGAACGGCAGGAAGAGCTCAGATTTGGAGCCTCTGCTAAGTACTGCAGATATGGGAGCCTGGAACAGCCAAGGTCCCAGAAACGCCGAAAAATAGACCCTTATGGACCTATTCCGTATGATAGGGGTGATACAATGGACTCGTCTTAGGAGGTCCAGGTGTCTGAAGGGCTCATAAATGGGTCTTGACCCGATCTACCATAACCATAGTTTATTCATGTGACAGCAGGGATATCGGATGGTAGCTACTCGGTAGTTCGGGGTGTTTGCCGAGTTTTCAGAAGGGAACTTCACTTTTAATTTGCGTCACAATTTTGGAATCTGGTTTTATGTTCTTGTGTTTTTTTTTCATTATCGGTGGTTTGATTTACCATTCAGCAGCATATGTTGTGCTATTTGATTTCGTCTTTTACCTATGTGGGATCACCGTTAAGTTTTTTGATCATATTTGAAGCCTACTGTCTGCTGTGTGTTATGTTCAATTGACCTAGTGTCTCACTCCATCGTTTTTGTCTTGAGGCGCTCAGTTTCTGTTGCAATCGCTCACCTATCTCTACCGTAATGTCGCCAAATTGCTCTTTGCCATATTTTTCAGTGTATTTTACCATTATGTCTTTTGCTTCGTCATTAAGACCAGATATGTAATGTCGTAATCCTCTGGTATGTGCTTACAGGAGGTTTGTTTTACAAGCTCGATGAAGGCATCATAATTTTCAAGAATCGGGCTACGATTTTCCACTTGCGCTTCCAATTCGTCAGTATATTTGTTCCAGTTAGCTTTTCGAAATTAAACCTTCATTTGGAAGGTATTTTGGTGATTTTTATAGTACTGCGTACAATTATTTCCATATGTTGTGTTTTTGGTATAGGCTTGTATACCCTTCTACCGCAATGGTTTTCATAAGTATCTATTTTTTTTATTTTATTTTCACCCCTTAAGCAAAATTATAATGTCACTTATATAAACTTATCTAGGAAATGTTAATCATTACAATAATATTATATCCATCCATATAATTCATTTATTATATTAACAAACCATTTAAACTCAAGAAGATAATATGTCGAATTATACATGAGTAATGTATGTACATACTCATATACATTGAAGAAAAATGTACATTTTTAGATTTAATGAACACTCAATGTTATATTGTCCCAGGTATGATATCATAATTTCATGTCCCAGGTTATCTGGGACATGAAATTATGATTGGCAGGGATAACCAGACTCATGAACTGAAGAGAAGAATCGGCCTTGGGTGGGCAGCATTTGGAAAACTGAGAGAAACTTTTAAAAGTGAGCTGCCTACATGCCTAAAGAGAAAGGTATTTGATCAGTGCGTCCTCCCAGTCTTGACGTACGGAGCAGAAACACTTACCTTAACAAAAGCAGCAGCTACCAAACTGAGAGTCACGCAGAGAAGAATGGAGCGGTCCATGTTAGGAATAACTCTGCGAGACAGAATAACCAACGAAGACATCAGGAGAAGAACCGGAGTGACTGACATCATCGAGAAGATAGCCAGACTAAAATGGAGATGGGCAGGACACATAGCCAGAATGACAGATGGGCGATGGACAAAGAGGTTATTGGAATGGAGGCCAAGGGAAGACAAGAGAAGCGTCGGTCGACCACCTACAAGATGGACTGACGATTTAAGAAGACTCAATAAAAACTGGATGAGAGCGGCGCAAGATAGACGGGGTTGGAAACATGAGGAAGAGGCCTATGTTCAGCAGTGGACTCTTGAGGCTGGATGATGAATGTTATATTTGTGTCTTTGCGGATAGCTCGATAATCGACTATTCGTTTTGATTTTATTATCATCTAGTTAGTGGCAAAGTTTATTAACTTGGTAAATAGTGTGATGTGAAGGAAGAATATAAAGGATTAAACATGGTTTTATATAACTCATATTTTTAATATGGAAAGGTGTTAAAGAACCGAATCGAGAGAGAATACTTGTATTATGAAGCAGAAGAACAAGCAGGATTTCGTACGGGTCGATCCACTATTGACCACATTTTCTCCTTAACCCAGATAATAGAAAAAAAGATGGCAAGGAATCAAGAGATTCATATGTTGTTCGTCGACCTACGAAAAGCCTACGACAGCGTTCCACTGAAGAAGCTGTGGCAATCAATGGAAAGCACGAATATTAATATAGAATTAATAAAAGCCGTCAAAGTGCTATACAACCAACCAATAATAAAGATAAAAGCGGGGACACAAATAACAACAGGATTTATAACATCAAAAGGATTAAAGCAAGGATGTTGCTTGTCTCCCACTTTATTTAAAATATACCTCGAAAGTGCTTTAAAAAGATGGAAACAAAAATGCAGGACAATGGGGATACCGCTCACCAATACTATGGTATATACGCTAAACTTTGCAGACGATCAAGTAATAATGGCTCAAGATTATGACGATTTAAACTATATGGCACGAAAATTAATTGAAGAGTATGATATATGGGGTCTAGAAGTAAATAAAAAGAAAACCGAATACCTGTGCATTGGAGCAGAACAAAAAGATCTCATATTAGACGATAACACTACGATAAAGCACTGCTGTGACTACAAATACCTAGGTATCACTATTTCACAAGATGGAACATTAGACAAAGCCATAAGAGAGAGAAATACGTCAGGGAGAAAAGCCATCACAATGTTAAACACCATTTTATGGGACCAATCCATCAGCAAAGAAAATAAAAAGAGGATATATGAGACTATAGTAAAAAGTATCACTTTATACAGCTGTGAGGTATGGCCACTGAAAGAAAGAACAATGTCAACGCTGAAAGCGACGGAAATGGATTTTTGGAGAAGAGCCGCAGGAAGATCTAGAAGAGAAAGGATTACCAACGAACGCATTAGAGAAATAATGGGAATCAAACGAACAATCACAGATGACCTAACAACAAAACAACTTATCTGGTTCGGACACTTACAAAGAATGGACGAACAACGAATGCCAAAAGAAATACTAAAGTGGCAACCAGAAGGAAAGAGAAAACGAGGTAGACCGAGGAAAAGTTGGAGCGAAGGAATAAATAAAGAACTGAGAGAGAGGGCCATAGAAGAAGATCTATGGAACAACCGGTCTAAGTGGCGATTGGAAGTCGGAAAACGGCGGAGAACGTTATAAACCGACAAGTAGTAGTAGTATATTTTTAACTAACAGTCGAAATATGATTCCCAATATAAAACTTTTTACATAGACAATTGACATGACATGTGTTATGACTTTCTTCTTCTTTTCTCTATTATAATATACTACAATACCTCCCCACTATAAGTTTAAACGCACGGTTGGTTTTACATTTCTTTTTGGCCTACTTGGAACTGCTGTCACACTTTCTTTGGTCTCTAGTTTCTCATTAACCTCACTAACCACTGCTTCACTTGCTACTTAATTACCAGACTCTTCAAAATTTCTCGCTTCAATATCACTTTGTTTTAATACTTCCCCTTCTCTTACAGCTGAGAGGGGTCGAACGCTGTTACTAATTGTATTATTATTATTAGTTATATCAGTTACAATGGTTTCATTAAGACTATCATAGTTAGAATCAGATCCTTTATCTCACAAAATCTGGTCCAAATGTCTTTTCCAAATTAAACCTTTCTGTGTTAACTTACACAAATATATCCTGTCACCTAAAAGTTCATCTATTATTGCTTTTGCCCATGTTTTACGATTAGGATAACGATAATCTCTACAAAGGACTTTATCCCCCACTTGAAAAGTTTCAATTCGTCCATTACTATTTAATTTATTATCAATTAATTTAGAACTCTGATTCTCACTACATGTCCATAACAAATCTAATCGGGTTTTAACTATATGTTTAAATACAAAACTGGAGGGTGATACACCTGTAGTACAGTGTACTGAATTTCTATAATGGAACAATAACTTACTGATTATAGTTTGTAATTATTACAGTTGTAATCATCCTTCAATCCTTTCAAAGCAGCGTTTTTAAATGTCTTAACAAAATTCTCTGCAAACCCATTTGTTACTGGATGATATGGTGGTGATGTAGAGTGTTTAATACCATTATTATGTAAAAACTGTGAAAATTCACCTAATGAAAATTGAGGGCCATTATCTGTAACAACTATTTTAGGTAAACCAAACCGAGCAAAACAATCTCTAAATGGGCTTCTGCCCATTTTGTAAAAGTATGAATGATTATCAAAATCATTTTATTTCTTATGGGACCCAGAAAATCATCATACACCCTCTCAAACACACATGTTCCCTTTTCACATGATATTAACTTATATTTACTTGGTTCTGCTCTAAACCCTAAACAAATTTTACAATTATTTACATAAGATTCAATGTCTTTATCTAAACTTGGCCACCAAAAATAAGCTCGTGCATTTGCTTTCATCTTGGAAATTCGTTCATGTGTACTCTGCAACTCTAACAGCAATTGTTTTCTTAACTTTGTTGGCACTACTACTCGAAATCCCCACATAATCACCCCATTCTCCACAGATAGTTCTTCTTTTCTATTTAAAAACGGTTTCATTATTTCATCTACTGTCTCCGGGAATCCATACCTAATATGGTTAAACAAACGACCTAATACCGGATCTGTCCTGGTTTCTACCCTTATCTTGAGGGTATCAATGGGAGTCAACCCTTCTATAAAATGTAGATAATCAACATCTTCCTCTTTTTCGCTTACTGTTTTCTCTAGAGGAAGTCGACTCAAAGCATCTGCCTGCACAATATCAGCTCCTTTAATACATTTAAAAACATAATAAAATTCTGACAGAAACAATGACCAACGCTGTAACCTTGCTGAGGCCTTTTTGGGGAGACTGTTGTGTTTTTTTGTATTCCATAGGGTACTGGATTGGCTGATGAATAAAGATTTAGTTTTTTGTGTTTATTTATTTCTCAAACATGGATAATGGGTACACAGATTATATAGGTTATATATGTCATGTCAACTTCTTCTTCTTTTTTATTTAAATTCAGTTGTACCAACTGCTGAGTACAAAACTGGTTACAAACATTAAAACATAAAAATCCTAACATAGCCCCCCTTTGAAGGGAACCTTCAAAATATATAATGTAAATTTCACGATTATTGTCTTTACTAATTTTCACTTGAAGAAGCTTCATCTTGTAGAGGTAATGGATGTAGATGTCTCACAGATCGTTTTAGGACACCTTTTGTAGTGGACACAAGGGATACTCGATGAATACCATCTGGACCAGGAATCAGCTGCAAAACTCGTCCTAGTTGCCATTTTTGTGGTGGTAAGTGGTCATTACGGATTAATACCAGACTTCCAACTGAAAGTTTTGACTGTGGAGACTTCCATTTATATAGTTGGTGGAGCTGGCTGATGTATTCTTTTGAAAATCGATTCCAAAACTGTTGTTGCAAACGTTGAACAGATTGGAGTCTTGTGATTCTATTTTCTGCTACTTCCAGTAAGTCTAAGGAAGGAAGAGAAGTAATAGGATGGCCCAAAAGGAAGTGGGAAGGAGTCAGAGGCTCGTAATCATTTGGGTCATCTGAAATTGCATAGAGCGGTCTTGAATTTAGAATGCCTTCAATTTGAATTATGAGTGTTAAAAACTCTTCATAGGTTAAAATAGAATTTAATAGAGTTCTTTTAAGATGATGTTTCATTGATTTAACTGCGGCTTCCCATAAGCCACCAAAGTTAGGACTATAAGGAGGAGAAAAATGCCAACTTATATTATTGCTAGTTGCATAATCTATTAATGTAATATGATTATTTTGAATAAACTTGTACAATTCATTGAGTTCATTACATGCACCTTGAAAGGTTTTACCATTATCAGAATAAATGTGGTTGGGTATTTCCCGACGTGAAACAAATCTTCGCAGACATGCTATAAAGCATTCTGTTGTCATATCTGAAATGAGCTCAAGGTGAATAGCTTTAGTTACAAAACATACAAACACACAAATGTAACCTTTTGTTGTTTTTGCACCTCTTCCCTTTCTGTCTTTTATATTATATGGACCTGCATAATCTATTCCAGTGACTTGAAATGGAAAAGATGGTGAAATTCTATTATTAGGTAAGCTACCCATAGGGGCAATGGATGCAACTGGCTTGTGTCTAAAACACTGAATACAATTCTTGACAATTTTTTTTGCAAGAATTTTCCCCCCAATAGGCCAATATTTTTGTCTGACTGTTGCCAATAGTAATTGCGGCCCTGGATGTAATAAATAGTTATGTTTATGAATAAAAATTAGTTTAGTAAATGGATGATTTGAAGATATAAGGATAGGATGTTTAATATTTGTTTGTAAATTAGTATATTTTAATCGTCCCCCTACACGAAGAATACCTTGCTCATCCAAAAAGGGACATAGAGAAGATAATTTATGGTTATGGGGTAATGGTTTATGAGACAGAAGAATTAGTGTGTCATTAAATGAATCCTTTTGAGCTAGTTTGATTAATGTTAGCAGTGCTTGATCAACTTCAATTGCTTGTAACGGACCCAAGTATTGATTGTTTTTATTTTTTGAATTATGAATAAATCTTTTACAATATGCAATTGTTCTGACTAACTTTAAATAACTAGAAAACTTTGTAAATATTTCTAACGAATTGACAGAAATGTTTGAAAGAATTGTTGTAGGAATCCTTTTTAATTCTGGTAATTTTGACTTAGATATATTAAATGAATATTGAGGCCATTGACTGTTTGGTTCACATAAAAACTCTGGCCCTGTCCACCACATATGGTGGTATTTTAATTTGTTTGGTAGTATGCCTCTGGAGGCAACATCAGCAGGATTTGTTTTTGTGTTAATATAACTCCAATTTGAGATAGAGGTTAAATTTTGAATTTTTGCAACTCTATTACCCACAAAAATTTCTAGAGAGTTTGGATCTGTTTTTAACCAACAGAGCACTACTTGTGAATCAGACCAATAATAAAATTGTATATCATTACTAAGATTGAATAGTGATGTTTTTACTTGAATAGATAATTGTGCAAGTAATAAGGCTGCACATAATTCCAATCTTGGAATTGTTAATAACTTAAGTGGTGCTACCTTGGTTTTTGAGCATAATAATTGTACATGAAATTCTCCTTGCGAATTTGAGCTGCGTGCAAAAATACATGCAGCATATGCATCACGAGATGCATCACAAAAACCATGGATCTCTATCAATTTATACTCATTTTTTATAACATATCTAGGAATGGATAATTGATTTAATTCTGACAATTCAGTTCTAAACTGTTGCCATTGTAAAGATAGATCATCTGGAATGGGTTCATCCCATGCCATGTTTAATGACCATAATTTTTGTATCATTATTTTTCCTAGAATTATACAAGGGCTGATTAAACCTAATGGATCATAAATTTGTGCTATATCTGAGAGTACTTGTCTTTTTGTAAGTGAACTTGTTAATGGATAAATATTTTTATTAATTGAATATTTTAAAATATCTAATTGACTGTACCAGTAAATACCTAATGTTTTTGAAGCATCATTTTGTCCTAATTTTAATATGGCTAATGAATCATCATTACTGGAAATGGTTTGAAGAACATTTGGATTGTTAGAAGTCCACTTTCTTAGAGGAAATCCAGCAGAGTTTAGAATGAATGAGACTTCTTGACATGTTTGAATTAATTCAGAAATACTATTAGAACCAGTGAGTAGATCATCTACATAAAAGTCTTTTAGAATTGTTTGTGATGCTAATGGAAATGAATTTATATGTTCTTGAGCTAATGTTTGTAAACATTTTATTGCTAAATATGGAGCTGAAGTTGTTCCATAAGTCACTGTATTTAGCTCATAAACTGAAAGGTCTTGTTCTGGATTATCTCTCCAAACAATTCTTTGTAATGACTTATGGTCATTGTGAATTAAAATTTGTCTATACATTTTTGTAATGTCTGCAGAAACTACATATCTAAACATTCTAAATCTTAGTAAAATACTGATGATATCATTTTGGACTTTTGGACCAATGTATTGTAAATCGTTTAATGAGTAGCCTGTAGAAGAAGCACAGCTACCATCAAAAACTACACGTAGTTTTGTTGTAATACTTTCTTCTTTGAGAACACCATGATGCGGTAAATAATAGTATGTTTTATTAGGATTATCTTGTGACATATCTATCTTAGTCATATGATTTAAGGAAATATATTCTTTAATAAATTGTGAATATTGAATTTGAAAATTGTTGTTTTGATTAAATCTTTTTTCTAGATTTACAAATCTGGTACAGGCTGTATTGAATGAATCCCCTAATACATCAGGAGATAGTTTTAATGATAACTTTACTACAAAACGACCCTCTTCATTTCTAGTAGTATTTCTGTGAAAATGATTTTCACATTCTGATTCATCTTTTGGCAAAACTGAATTTACAGGTACTTCTTCTAGTTCCCAAAATCTTTTTAATTGAGCATCTTCTGAATAAATTGTGTTTGCAAAATTGCATCTGGATAATGAAGTTGATACAGGACTTTTTCCTGAAACAACCCAGCCTAGTTTAGTATTTTGTAAAATAGGTAACCCGTTACCAAGATATATTTTTCCTTCTGTTAGAAGGTCCCAAAAAAGATCTGCACCTATAAGCATATCAATCTCTCCAGGTTCAAAAAATTGTTCATCTGATAATTGAATATTTTTAGGGATAATTAAAGATGGGTGGATTAGTTTTTGTGCAGGTATTTCACTGCATATGTTGGAAATCACATAACATGAAATTGTTGTTTGATAATTATCAACTCTAGACAAAATAGTCAAATTGCATTTTTTTGATAGATGTGAAGTTACTTGATTAATTCCAACTATAGATAGTTTTGAATCTATTAAAGGTATGTCAATTTTATTGCAAAACCCTTGTGTGATTAAATTGTTTTGTGAACCACTGTCTAATAGAGCTCGACAGTAATGTTGGTTGCCTACCGTATCTTTCACATAAAAGCCTACAGTGGATAATAGAATTTGTGTATTTGAATGTTGGGGTTGTATGAATAAATTGGTAGATATTGGGTTATTGGATTGTTCATGAATTAATGAATTATGTTTTACATTGCAAATTTTGCAAGGCCCTAAATAGCATGATTCAACCTTATGTCCTGTCCTCAGACAGTTTACACACAACTGTAGTTGTGAAATTGATTCTTTTCTTTGATTGATATTTAGTTTTAAGAAATCAGAGCAACTGTATATTGTATGGTTATTCTTTTTACAAAAGTTACATTTTTTGTAATGATTATTTGAATTATTGTTGGAAATTGCTAAATTAAAATGTGAATGATTTTTTGTTTTGTTTGGTTTTATATTAGAACTAGAATTAATGTTTACATTTGTAGTGTTGTGTATGATTTCCAATATGTCTGCTTTTGATTTAAGAAATTCTAAGAATTCCTCCATGTTAGGAAGTTCACCACTAAATTTTTTCTCTTTCCACTCTCGAAAAGTATTTTTGTCTAATTTTGATGAAACTAAATGTATAATTAGAAAATCCCACAACTGGTCTTTACTAATACCTATGTTTTGTAAAGATACAAGATTTTTTGATACATTGTCTAATAGTCTACGAAAACTAGTTGAGGATTCTTTAGAACAATGCTCTATGTTAAGAATTGAATTTAAATGACTATCTACTAAAAAATACTTTTTGTCAAACCTGTCTAATAATGTGTTCCAAGCTTCTTGATATAAATTATCAGTGAATGGAATTTGATCAATTAAACTTTTTGCATAACCTTCTAGTGATGCTCTCAATAAAGAAAATTTTTGAGAATCTGTCAATGATGCATTCTCATGTATTGTTGAAAGGTAATTACTTTTAAACTCCAGCCAACTATCATAATCACCTTTAAACATTTGAAGTTTAATTTTAGGTAAAATAATATTTTGTAATGGATCTTTATTATAACTATTACAACTTAATGAATTGTTACTAGTTGGATTTGCAGACATACTTTCTATGTATGTCTTAAGAAAACTTAGAGTATCATAATAGCGCTTTTTAAATTGTTCTCTCTCCTTATAGTTCTCCTCAAGCTGTTGTTCAGGACAATTTACCTCTATTTCTAATTGAATGATTTCAAAGTCTTTATTTATTAACTCTAATTCATTAATTCTAATTGTAGCATCAGCTAATGAAGGTTTCCTATCTGGTTCTGATATTTTTATAACATCTATAAACTTTTCTACCAAAGTTAACCGCTTTTTAGCTGAACCCCTAGTTCTAATACATTTTGCTAAATCAGACATGATTATTGATTAAAGCCTCTAAATTATGAATAATAGGTTGGATAATAAGTAAGGTAAAATAGGAAATAGAATGAATGACTTACGATTACCCTCCTGTGTGTGTAGTGTATGTAGAAGACTTCAGTTCTTGTGGATATTTTTTGAAAATAGCTGTTTTTGGATGTATCCCGCTCGAAGGATCAACAATGTTGTGTTTGATGAATAAAGATTTAGTTTTTTGTGTTTATTTATTTCTCAAACATGGATAATGGGTACACAGATTATATAGGTTATATATGTCATGTCAACTTCTTCTTCTTTTTTATTTAAATTCAGTTGTACCAACTGCTGAGTACAAAACTGGTTACAAACATTAAAACATAAAAATCCTAACAGAGACTTTTAAACTCACCAAAAAGTGCCTGCAGGGGCTTATGATCACTCAAGATTTCAAACTTTCTACCTGCTAAGTAATGATAAAGCTTCTTTACTGCCCAAACAATTGCTAAGGCTTCTTTATGAACCATAACATAATTTCTCTCTGCCTTATTTAAGACCCTTGATATAAGCAAACTGGTCGTTGTGATCCATCTGGCAATACATTCAATAATGCAGACTATCACAAACTAGTCTAATAAGTTTATTTTGATCAAAATGCATTAACACATGACTCGAAGTTATCTCCTTCTTAATAGCATCAAATGAATTTTGACAATTATCTGTCCATAAATATTTGCTATTTTTTTCTAGAAGTTTATATAATGGATTCACCCTATCTGCCAAATTTGGAATAAATTTAGAATAATAATTTATTATACCAAGAAATGATCTTAACTCCGTCAAATTCTTTGGTTTTGGCAGTTTCACAATTGCTTCTACTTTTTTATTATCCGTTTCCAGCCCCCTATTTGAAATTTTATGCCCTAAATAAAAAATACGTATAAAATCCGTAAACTAATTTTCGAAACCAAATTCAGAATTTCGCTTTAATCTGTGCCTTCTAAGAATTGCAAGGCAAAACAGACGTTGATAAAGATGTTATTAGAGACATGGGGAATCTAAAAATTGCATTCCACAACAATCTCCTCAACTAAGCAAAATTCTTAGCGAATTGGTTTTTTGTACTCGTACAGAGTATATCGGAATAAAAAGGAAAAGACAGTTAAGATTTGATTTGACGTGCAGGGCGCCTGCGCATCCGCTTATACGTATTTCGGCCTAATAGGCCTCATCAGAACGGCTTTCGCAGTCGCTCTGAACGTGAAAATAAATCTTTTCTGTCTTAGGAAGCAACTCTAACATGGCTTCGTATAGACGCAAATAGCGACATCTGATAATAAAATCCGTAAACTAATTTTCGAAACCAAATTCAGAATTTCGCTTTAATCTGTGCCTTCTAAGAATTGCAAGGCAAAACAGACGTTGATAAAGATGTTATTAGAGACATGGGAAATCTAAAAATTGCATTCCACAACATATCTCCTCAACTAAGAAAAATTCTTAGCGAATTGGTTTCTTGGTCCAAAGCCGTTCTGATGAGGCCTATTAGGCCGAAATACGTATAAGCGGATGCGCAGGCGCCCTGTACGTCAATTCAAATCTTAACTGTCTTTTCCTTTTTATTCCGATATTGAATTGATGATTATTGTCGTGCCGGATTGATTACACATATTTTTATATAGTTGTTGTTTATATACCTGATAGGTTAAGTTTGGTAGACTTTGAATATTTTCTCGATTGCTTAGAGCAATTTGATTACTTAAATAATGACTGCATAGTACTAGGCGATTTCAATGTTTTAAGGTTTATAGATAATGATATGTCTGATTTCAAAACTTCTGTAGTTTTAAGTTTTGCGGGCTCTACTGGCCTTAGACAATTTAACAATGTTGTTAATCACTTGGGTAGACTGCTAGATTTGGTCTTATCGCATTTCAGTTGTGAAGTGAAGCATGATGACTCACCTTTGGTCTATGAAGACTCTCATCACCCAGCTCTTCTAATAACATTTACGGATATATTTGTAAAAGAGCCTAAATTTAGGTATGGTTTGGAGCAATTAACTTACAACTTTAAAACAAGCAAATTTTCCTGCTTTATATCGAGAACTGTATGAAACGGATTGGAATTCTCTGGATACTTATAATGACGTTAATGAAACTTTAAATAACTTTTATGAAAAGATTTTTTCTGTGTTTAATAAGTATGTTCCAGTTTATAAAAACTTTAGCCATAAATACCCACCCTGGTTCGATGCTGATATCATTCACAACATCAAATTAAAAGCAAAGTTTAGAAAAAAAGTTTAAACGAGATTCAAAAATTATTGTGATTTGCTTGAGTTTCAACGGTTAAGACACCTTGTCAAATCAAAAATCAGTTTGGCATACAATGTATATGTCGAGAATATCCAAATTGCTTTATCCATCAACCCCAAGAAGTTTTGGTCGTACGTAAATTCGAAAAATAATAGTTCAATAATTCCTGGTGTGATGAAATATAATGGCATTACTACCTCCAACCCACAAAATATAGTGAATGTGTTTGCAGAATTTTTCAAGAGTGTTTTTCTGTCATCAGATATTAATGTCAAGGATAACTCTTCCTCAGTTAACGCAGATTACTTAAATTTTTATCCTATTTTAGAGTCTGAGATAATTTTGGCTAGTAAGAAATTGAAAGACAAAATGACGTGTGGACCTGATAATATTTCATCCTTTTTGGTTAAGGATTGTATAGGTGCCTTAACTGTGCCACTATTAAAATTTTTAATTTATGTCTTCTTAACAAGGAATATCCGAGTCTCTGGAAGGAGTCAAAAGTGTGCCCAATATTCAAAACTGGTGAAAAGGGCCAGGTAGAAAACTACAGACCAATTTCCATTATTTGCAATCTATCGAAAGTCTTTGAAATAGTTTTGTATAATCGTATTTACTCACGCACTCGTAATCAGCTGTCTCAATATCAACATGGTTTTGTCTCCAATCGGTTCACTGTGACAAACTTATTAATGGTCACACAATATATCTCAGCGGCCCTAGGTAATAGAGGTCAAGTTGACGTCATATACACTGACTTTACGAAGGCGTTCGACAGAATTCACCACGGCGTATTACTTTCTAAATTGTGTCTCTTTGGTCTTTCTGAGGATGCCGTGACTTTTATGAGGTCTTACTTGTCAAATAGAATGCACTTTGTTGCTTATAATGGTTACAAATCGGAAAAGTACCTAGCTTCTTCAGGGGTTATACAAGGTTCTAATCTAGGTCCATTATTGTTCTTGTTATTTATTAACGATCTGTGTGAATCAATTTCTGCACCATGTTTATGTTATGCCGATGATTTAAAGATTTTTTCATTGATAAGCGACCTTAATGATTGTCATTTTCTGCAGAGTGAACTGAATCGAGTACATGAATGGTATAATGCAAATCATTTGAATCTTAATGCCAATAAGTGCAAAGTAGTTAGTTATTCTAGGAAACAGTCTAATATATACCATCCTTATATTATCGACGGCAATGAACTTGAACGTTTGAATAAAATTAAAGACCTTGGAGTTACATTTGATTATAAACTCACCTTTGTTGAACATGTTAATTTAAAAGTTAAAGAAGCACTTAAATCTTATGGATTCATAATTAGAAATAGTCAAAATCTCACTAATACTAAGGCAATTAAATTACTTTATTACACTTTTGTACGCTGTAAACTGGAATATGCCTCTGTCATTTGGTCACCTTTTTATGATGTACATATCCAAATTATAGAGCAGGTGCAGCGTAAATTTTTAAAATTTTTGTCTTTCAAAATTAACGGCATATATCCCAAGAGGGGCATCAGCAATAGTGAGTTGTGTAGCGGTTTAGACGTAGTATCATTAGAATCTAGACGAATTAATGCCCCCCTAATATTCCTGTACAAGCTACTACACAATCTCATTGACTGCCCTGATATTCTTCGACAAATAAATTTTAACGTTCCATCTTATCCAGTGAGAAATTCGATTACGTTCAGAAATACACAAGCTAGAACTAATCTTAAGTTAAATTCTCCTCTATTTCTCATGTGCAACTATTATAATTCCGTAAGTGCTTACTGCGATATATTTCACTGCAGTTTAAAGCAGCTTACTATAGTTTATTTTTATGAACGAGAGAGTAATTAGCATAATTTTAATTGGTAGCTCCGACCACTCCATGGGCGTGCTCAAGATTAATTGAAAAATTACTTTGAATAATTGTAAAAAATAAATGAATTATTTCAGTGTTATAAAGTGTTATGTGTATGTAAACAAAAGTGACCTCTTTTATCACACACTATATTAGAACTGACTGGCCTACATTAAAAAGGGTTTTAAAAAATTCACATTTTTTTTAATTTTTAAAAATTACAAAAGAGAAAAAGAGTTTTTAAAACCGTCTAAGGTATGTTAAATAGATGAATAAAAATATTAATATAAAACTTACAGCTACTTGTTACAAATCCAAATCAGATTCAGAAGATGAACTTTCAGAACCAAGATTTATAATAACTGGCTCGATCATTTTATCAGTAATATTGTCCAGCTTCCACATTTTTTCCTCTTCTTTAATAGTGTGATTTACTGCCTTTTCCCAGTTTTCAGGTTTTACATTATTTACGGCCTCCAAAAACAACTGTTTAACATCATGAATTTTAAAAGTGGTATTTTTCTTGAAACTTCACTCTTTATCTGTGCCCATACCAGTTCAATCGGGTTTAATTCACAATGATATGGTGGGGATCTAAGTACTGTCATTCCACGATTTTTGGCAATTTCATCAATTTCGTATTTTTTAAATTTTTCTTTATGAAGGGCACACAACGAATAAAGTTCCTTTTTTATAGATCCGGGATGGTACGTAATATTTTTTGAATTCAGCCAATTCTGCAAGTCTTTTTTTAACCACTTGGTTGTGGGCAGTCCTTCTATAAGTCTGGAGTGATAACTTGTATTATCCATTACTATTACACAGTTCTTAGGAAGAAGATCTATCATTTGTTCGAACCATTCTTGAAAGACATCAGCGTTCATGTCTTCATGGTAGTCACCGGTACGAGTTGATTCAAAAGTTAATAAACCACCTTCAACAAAACCGTCTGAACTGCCAATGTGTACTATTATTAGCCTGCGTCCCTTTCCTGATGGTGGGTTTAAACCAGTAGATAAGTTATTTACAAAAGCGTGCCTTTGACTTGTAACAGTTTCATCCTGCCAAAATTTATTTGGTGTATGACCCTCGTTGATCCATGTTTCATCAAGATAAAATATTTTTCCTTTTTGGTTTCTCATTTCCTTTATGGTTCTTAGAAAATGTCTTCTCCATATGACAATATCGCTTCTTTCTAATAAAATAGACTTTCTGGGATTCTTTTTCCAGCGGAAGCCTATTTCTTTTAAAAGTTTCCATAACGTACTTCGACTCATTTCTGGGTAATCCTTATCATCTCGAACTGAGACAAGAACTTTATCCAATGTTGTAAATTCTTGTCTAAAGAAGAATTCATGCACTTTCCGTCGAAGTCCTTCTTTAAAATGATATTCTATTTGAAATTTTGGTTTCCCTGGAGCATTACGTGGCATTTGAAAACTACCACATTTCTCTTCTTTAATAACTCTGTAAATCGTAGATTTCCCAACACCAAGTGTACTGCTAACTAACTCAACGGTCTCATCAACACTTTCACATAAACGTTTGTCTGTAAATGATTTAAAACAATTAAATATTAATGTTTTTTCATTAACTGTTAGAGGACCAATTTTTCGGCGTTTACACGGCACTTCCAAATTTTCCATAACACTAGTATACACAATAAACTGCACCTTGCAACTGAAGTACCTACTTTTAGTGAACTGTTAAGAATTTTGAATACGCCACTTGGACCTTCCTACAAAATGGAAAAACCCACTATCACATTTTTTGTGGAATAAGTTTAGAAGGTAATTATCTAGTCAATTACTGTCGTAGAGTCCTGGAATTAAAGAATTAAATGTTTGATTGTTGTTCGTGGAATGCACTCATTTCAGATAAAATAAAACGTTTTATTTTATCTAAAGAATTAAACTTTATTTTGCAAATAGGTAGGTACCTATTAAACTTTTATTGGTTATATATAACCAATAAAATAAACATCTTACATTTCTTGCAAATTCATTAGTACCTGTTAACCTCCATCACTCCGACACTGGCAACCTTATTTAGGGATTAGTAAACCTCACAACTATTGTATTCTATTCTGCTCCAACCTTTATACCTGGTGGTCATACTCAATTTAAAATTGTTTTCCTATATACTTCTGTAAATTTGTTGACAAATATCTGTTTTTCATTGAGTCACCCGTATCAACAGTTTAGGGATTTGCATACATAATTTATTGTTTTATTACTCTCTCATACATAAAAATACACTATAGGATGGCTGAGATCTACCTAGGTGATTGAGTAGTTTCTTTATGTTAAGGTAAAATACTCGAAAAATGTGTTATTAGTTAGTACCTATGAATTATTAATATTTCATTTAACTTTAGTATTGTATTTTGTCCTATAAATGGATTCTGTTGGACAATAAACGCTATTAAGATTTAGCCATACGGCTCACACTCCCTCTAAGGGGAAAATTCACTCATTCCAGATATCTACAGTATCAAAAGGATTGAGCTCTGGTGTGACTCTGAGATTATTGTTGTTAGGTATCGCCACATCGATTAGCGTTGTTTGTCTTGTTAAACGCTAAACGCTATTATTAATATTATTATTAAAAATGTTCTCATATTTTCTTAATAAAACATTTAATTGTGATTTAAAGTCAATTTCATTTATACTTATTTCATTAATCTGGGTACACTTACTAAAACTTAATTCATGATTTACAATATAGACTTTTGTTCCCTTTATGGATAAATTAAATTTTATAAAGATATCTCTGCCTAACAGTGCCGTAGTAGCTCCCTCCACTACTGTCAATGAAACATTTTCAACTCTATCACCTATTTTGCTTTGTACCTCAATTTTACCTTTTGGTATTACCACTGGTCCATCATAATACTTTAATTTAATCAAACTTGGCTTTAACTCTACCATTGAAAAACATTGATTATACATACTAAAAGGAATGCAAGAAACACCAGCTCCTGTATCTATTTCCATAACAATAGGCTGCTGATTTATTAAAACGGTTATTGACATTGGTTTAATATAAGCCTCAACATTATAAACATCCATCTGCAGCATCTCCACCATACCATCTACCTCTGAGGTATCGTCCTCAGCATCTACATTATTATCCATTTCTATAAAATTGTTTCCCCTAACTTTACATGCTGCTGCAATATGCCCTACTTTTTTTACATTTATTACAAATAAATTTTCTAAACTTACACATTTTAAAATCATGATCTGGTTTATTACAATAAAAACACAAATTATCTCTTTTATTACTTACAAATATCCTACCAGTCTTAGTTTGATTTGATGAACCTGGTTGTTTTACTTGAATTTTCTTACCACCTTCCCTTTTGACTTCTGAATAATTTAGGTCCACTCCTCTGGATTCCCTCAAAGCTGCTTCTTTTGCCAGTGCTATTTCTAAAAGATCTTTTAAAGTCCTATGGGGATCTTCACATAAACGGACTAATATTGGGCCTGGTTTTATTCCAACTACGAATTTCTCGTGTACTCTATACATTAACTTATCACCAAATTCACATTGAGTTACCATATTTTTGACTTTAATATACCATTCATTTATAGTTCCGTCTTCCTGTCTCAATGTTTCAAATTTTATTCTTCTTCTATAAATTGCAATGCGAGGTTTAATTTGGCTTTTTAATAGTGCCATAATATCATCAAATGATTTCTCTTTTGGTTTGCTAGGTGCACATAGGTTTTTCAACACTTTGTAAATGTCTTCACTGAGTAATGTTAATAATACAGCAACCTGTCTTCCTTCTTCTACTAAATTAGCCAATAAATATTGTTCTAACCTTTCTTCAAATATTTCAAAATCGTCACCACTTCTAAACGTTGCTAATGAAGATATATTCCCTGCATGTATGGGCAATGTCTACACTAAAAATATGTACATAAACGAAATCCTTAAAATATACACAATCACTTTACCATTTACCTCGTCGCCAAATTAGTGTGATGTGAGGGAAGAATATAAAGGATTAGACATGGTTTTATATAACTTATATTTTTAATTAACTAATAGTCGAAATATGATTCCCAATATAAAACTTTTTACATAGACAATTGACATGACATGTGTTATGACTTTCTTCTTCTTTTCTCTATTATAATATACTACAGAAAATATTTAGAAAAAAATTGTTTTTAAGTTTTAACTTAAGTTACTGACTACTACTCATACTTTGACTATAATTTCTGTTATTCTTCTTTAAACATTTATGTTTTATGTTTTTATTGCGTTGTTGCAAATGTATGAATTATTATTATGATGTACATAATTTTGTGTACCGTTTATTAATTTTTATGCAGTATTGGTTTGAAACTCTTATATTTTTTCCAACTGTTTCATTGTATTAATCTTACTTTGTATATTTATATATAAATTATAATAACGTTTATAACTTTTCAGGTCTGTCATGGCAGGAAAATCAGACAATATCATGAAGACAGAGAAGGAAAATCTATGAAGTTACAAGAGTATTTAATTGGAAAGTGGGACAACAATTATTATGAAACACTCCTTGCTCGAGCTAAAGCAGAAGAACAACACAAACATATAGACCCCCCAGTTAAAAAAATTGATAATGTTAATTTACCTTATTATGAAATAATCATGGACAACGGCACTCAATGTAGTTTGAACAACAACAAACCTCGTATGACAAAAGTACTTTATGTTTGCTACATTCATGGCAAGCACGAGATTTATTCTGTAGATGAATCACAAACGTGTGTCTATGAAATCATAATTTTATCACCTTTGCTCTGTGCCCACCCTAGATATAAACCTAAAGAATCAGGGGAGAATCAATTAAATTGTGTGCCTATAGATGGAAGCTACAAAATGCCCTACAGTCTGGCTAAACTTAATTACGATTCAGCACAGTTAAGAAGAAGATCAGAGTTAGATAGATTTAAAGTAGAACTCATAAAATTGGAAAAAGATAAAGATGAACCTGTAAGTAATGCAGAATCTAAACCTTTAGACCCAGCACCTGTAGAAAACTTCTTAAGAGGAAAGAATTGTTTGCATGGCGGTACAGGTTGGTGGAAGTTTGAGTTTTGTTATGGAAAGTCAGTAGAGCAGTATCATGTGGAAAAAGACGGTAAAAGAGTGTCCATAAATCTAGGTGTGTTTCACAAGCAAGCTCATCTTGACTGGATACTTGAAAATCCACACAAACGACCAAAACCAGTAGCTCAAAGAAAACAGCTATCTCACTTGTACTCTGGAGGTTCCATTTGCAAAGAAACTGGTAAGCCAAGACAGACAGAAGTCAAGTTGAAGTGTCTACAAAATCCTAGTAGTTCTAATGCAGTTTCACTATACTTACTTGAACCTAAAGTGTGCCAGTATATCTTGGGAGTAGAGTCACCGTTGATCTGTGATATCTTGTCCAAAGCTGATGAGAATGGACTAGTTGAAGTAGACAGTGCGGATTTCACAGAGACTGAAAAAACAGCTACTATTAATGTAGGCTACTGAATGTCGAGTTGCAAATATTTAAGTGATAATAGTAAAATAAATCCAATCGAAATATACATATAATTCTTACTGTTTATCGTTTTGTATATTTTTTAAAATGCTTATTATTGTACCGAGGAATTTGTTGTATATTTTGGTTCTTGTAGAATACGAATAACCATAGAAGTGGACTGTATAAAAGAAACCGGTAATAATTTTACAAGTATTTCATTGATGGTCTGTTTCTATTGGCACATTATACCATTTGGTAGTTGAAGTAATTTATTTAAAAACTGTAAGATATTATTACTTACTTAAGAAAAAAACCCAAGGACTTTTAGAAACAATTAATTTATAATTATTTTTGTTGTTTTACAGATGTAAAATCCTGTTTAAATAATAGTATTATTAAAAAACTTCAGTTGTGCATTTTTTTGTAATGGTGTTGCATTCAAAATTTATATTTAGATTAAATGGACAATAGTGAAATGAAAACATTAACGATGTGTCTTCTTTTTATTATTTGGTTTTTTAAACGTTTGCAATGAAGATTAAATAGAGAAATTCGATACATACTTATAGTATAAGGCTTATAAACATACAAAAAAATGGAATAACGCTGTTAGTGGTGGACTTTAATGCCAGGGTTGGGGGAAAAAAGACGATAGGTTAGGAAACTTCAGTATTAAAATTTTCAGTTGAGTAGGGGATAAGCTTGTCCAATTTTATAAAGAAATACAATTTGCAATTATGAATGAATATTTTAAATTATTCGTCGAAGAATATATAATGGAACTTGACAGGCGATACTATTAGAAATATCTCAAGGAGCCAAACGGGCACAACTAAAAGATGTTATAAAATTCAATAAAATTGTCGAAGACTTCTCTTTGAGAGCGGATGTCCGCTCAGATTGTACGTCTTCCGGTGCGGATCATTTATTCTCAAATCTTGTTTTAGTCTTATATTCTTGTCTTTAGTTCGTACAGACCAATAAGAGCTCAGGGTTTTATGTTTCTCCAC
Source organism: Diabrotica undecimpunctata (assembly GCF_040954645.1). Classification (NCBI taxonomy): domain Eukaryota; kingdom Metazoa; phylum Arthropoda; class Insecta; order Coleoptera; family Chrysomelidae; genus Diabrotica; species Diabrotica undecimpunctata. Next base: position 80,766,984 of record NC_092803.1, on the reverse strand, counting down.
GATTGTTCCTATCATGTGAAAATTTCCATCTTTTTAAATTTTACTTACATTGCAAAATGCCGGTTCTGAGTCTTATTACGCGACTGCCATAATATGCTAATCCATAAGCTGAAAATGTCTTTTCCTTTTGATATACGGTATTAGCAGAAAAGCCTCTCATAGCAAATGACGTCGTTCAGTAGTGATTTTAATTAGAGCCGTGGAACCCATGAAACTTCTACGGGATTTCCATATTGTTAAATGCCTTGACTGACCAAACATAGTATGTCATGTGTTACTCTCTTGTTTCTTCTTTTTTTATCTCAGAAACCACTTTCTTACTGATGGGGCGGGGTAATTTCTATTATAGGGGAATATTTTGGGGAATAACAGATAAACAATGAAAAACTAAGGATCACTGAGTAGGAAGGGAAGATTTCAAGATGGAATGTATACCTATATTAAAAATATATCAAAAATGTATCTAAATATTTGGATCATATGAATCCTATGATTTAAATATTTAGATGAAGTCTTGGGATATTTACTAAAAGATTGGAGAAAAACAAGTCTAACCTTTACACCAAAACCTGTGAAAACCGACTTTATTCCGTCTAGATCATGTACACATCGTCGAACATTCATGTTAAAAACGATGGAAAAGATGTTAAATTACTACATCCAGACTAAAAAAAAATGAGAGAAAATCCTTTGTGCTAGCTGCAATAGCCTGACCAAGCAGATAAGCCAGTAGAAGCCACCGTGTATAATCTAGTGTCGAGTTTCGAGAGGAGCTTACATCAAAAAGACGTAGTAGTATTTGTTGCATTGGACAACTTAAACGCATTATTGCTGAGTCATATCTGTAGAAACACGTCTATCTTCTTCACGTGCCATGTCAGAATTATCCTTTAAGGATCAGTTCTAGTACTTTAATGCCCATTTTCTGTCCTACTTCGTGTATACGATTAAACAGAATTTGGAAACCTCCAATATTTTCTGAGAGAATTACTCGATCGCCAGCGTATCTAATTATCAGATCATTTTTGTTCATTGTGCTGTTATATTCAACACTTTTCATCCAATTTCTTGAAATTTTCTTGAGATCGTCAGTCCAACGAGTAGGGAGTATTCCTCTACTTATTTTGTCTAACCTCGGCCTCACTCAAGCAATCGCTTCGTCCACCTTTCATCACTGATTGGGGCGACGTGTCCGACCCAGTTCCATTTCGGGAAATTACATCGGTAACTCTTGTTCTTCGTCTTAAGTCTTCATTTCTAACTCGGTTACGAAGCGATATACTTAGCATTTCCATTTCCCTCTGAGCTATTTACAGCGTTTTAGAAGTTGTAGCTGCCAATGTCAAAGTTTCGGCACCATAGGTCATCACAGGCAACACATATTGGTCAAATGTTTTACGTTTTAAAGAAATTTGTATATCGCTTTTAAAGACGTAAAGACGTCTTTGAGTTTTCCATAGGCCGTGAATGCTAGGTTGATTCTTCTTCGTAGTTCGCATGTTTCGTGTCCAAGGTATATGTATTTTTCCACCAGCTCTACTTCGTTGTCTCCAATATTGATATTTCCGATAGGTACTAGGTTTGTCATGGATTTTGTTTTGGAGATGTTTATTTTAACCACCTCACTGTCACACACTAACTGAAGTTGATGTTGCAATGTACATATCTCCTTGAGGTTGTCAGAGAACAAAACTATGTCGTCTATGAATTTCATATTTGTTAATCCTCTACCGTCAATGTTCAGATCTTTCTCTTCCCAGTTAGGTTTTTTACCAGCATATTCTAGTACGGCGGTAAACAGTTTAGGCGATAAGGTCTCACCATGTTGGACTCCTCTGCCTATTGGGATATGATCCGTGTTTTTATGTACTTTCACCGAAATAGTTGTGTTCTTGTATGTATTGTAAATTAACCTTTTATATCGGTAGTCAATGCGGCATGCTTGTAGTGCTTCCAGGATTTTGTCAAATTCTGCCGTGCCAAAGGCTTTATGGAAATTTACAAAAGCCAGAATGAGTGGTCGATTGTATTCGATAGTATTTTCTATTACCGTTTTAACGCTCTGTAGGTGATCATTTGTTCCCAATCTGGTAGGAAATCCTGCATGCTCTATTGGCTGGTAGAAATCAAGTTTTTTCTCAAGAAGATTCGTTATTATTCTTGCAAGGAGTTTGTATAGGTGACTAAGAAGACTTATAGGTCTGTAGTTTTCTAGTTCTTGGGGATCTCCTTTTTTGTACAATAGAATTACCTTAGCATTGTGCCATTTGTCGGGTAGGTATATTACTGACCAAAAGGCATATGTTGAAAAAGTTCTTTACTTTCTTAAGTAGGCAAGTGCCTCCGATTTTGATTGCATCAGTAACTACACAATCTTCGCTTGGAGATTTGTTATTCTTAGCTTTTCTTAGGGCTAATTTTATTTCGTCTGTTGTGATTTCCGGTAGTAGTTCTGATCCTTGGTTGACAATGCTCTTTTTCCTTGTTAGTATTTCTGGTACTTGATCTTCTCTGCTATTTTCTGTGTGTTGGCTTCTGTACAGAAATTTGTAGAAATCTTTAACTATTTGAAGGGTTTCCTCTCTGTTGGTTGTAAGATGACCACTTCTATCTTTAATGACTTGCAATAAAGCACCCTAATTTACAAATTCGTTAGAGATCTGTATTTTCTACACAGTCTTCTTACTGTGTATAGACGCCCGAGTAACGATACTTGCCTGTTGCTATTTTGAAAGTAAATCGATTTTCTTTTTGGATCTACGATTATTTGGGTTTGAGTTAGTTTAAACAATCGAATTGACTTTCTAGTTGAAACCTTAAGAGTTCGCTACCAATTTTTTCTCCGATTACCACATTTGATGAATATAATTACACTAAATGTTATAACTGCTATCCATTTATGTACTAATGATTCTTTTATCAACCTAATCTGTATTCCAATACATTATCAACATTACCTTATGTAATATGATGGCAATTTTATCAGAACATTACTCGATAGAGTAATCACTTTCAATTACGAGTTTAATTCGATAAAACGTATAGATGCATTCTTCGGAAAATCCATATAAAACCAGTAAAAGTTACCTGAAAAAATGGTGCCTCCCCAATATACTCATCATGTATGCAAGAATTTTAGGAATAATTCCATGGTTATCAACCAACAAAAGAATTAAAAAGTTTAATGACGTCTACAGTGTGTTAATAATAATTGTCTTATTATACATTTTCGCTAATTTTTTATATATTATGTTTACTTCTCCCAAGAACGAATTTTTTCCAATAACGATTGTATTTCCAGTTATTATGTATCATGGTATTTCTATATTAATGGTTATACAGACGAATTTTATGCAAAGAAATTGTTGGTATGATTTATGGAGATTTTTAGACAATGTAAAAGAACGACATATTAATAGAATACCATTTGAACACATTATTTTTCAAATCTACTTTATTATAGTCACTGTGGTTCATTCTATCGAATTTTTTAGGAGAAGGATCCTAAAAGATATGTGGCCTGTTTGTTTTACAATTATCACGAAGTACATATGTCTGTTCATAATATTATTATATACTCATTTAGTTTTGCTGATTAGATGTATATTCAGAGACATAGTACACTTTTTAAAGAGTTCAATTTTAAAAAACAATACTGATATTACATTGGATTCTAAAGTTCTATTGTCAATTAGACAATACAGAAACGCAATAGAAGTACTGTGCTGCTTGAATACTATTTTTGGATATTATTTTCTATTGTATAGTTTCTACACGTTAGTAAGTATCGTTAATGCTTCACATTCGGTGTTGATTATTCCAAGTGAAAATAGTGAATCACAGTATATTAGTCTTTTGCAGTGGCATCCAATTATGATGAATTTGGTAAGTAGACTAATGTCTATTCGATGAATATAGGACTGTTTTTGTATAAAAACAGTCACTACTTATGGAATAAACTGGACCTATAGTATTTATTAAGATAATATCAATCACTAGAACAAAACTGGTTTTATAATGGTAGGGGAGCAAGTGGCATTGTGAATCATCTAAGGAAGATATATGCACATATAGTTAAATCAGGAATATTTTTTTTTTGTTTAATTAATTAGGAACGTTCATTAAACATTTAACGGTCATTTAGTTACAATTGAAACTTATAACCTATTTAAACGTATTTGCAGCGAAAAAAAATGACAACTGACTATGTCCTACATGACAACTGACTATGTCAGTTGTCATTGTCATGTAGGACAATGTGAACTACTGAGGAAAATCAAACTATTTTATTACCTAATGGCTATGTTTTGTAAATGAAAGCAAGGAAAAAGTAATTTGATATTAAAACAACTTTGTTATTAAGAAAACCGGTAAATGAACTTTAGTAAAAATAGAAAGAAACATATTATACTTATTCAGAAATCCAAAATTCACACTGAAATTAGTCATCATCTTCTGGATCTATTCCCGCACATGCTTCATGAGCCCATTTCAGATAGACCGAGCAACATACACATCCTTCTTCATCGGTTGATGAGGAGAACCACTCGTTACAGTAGAAACATTCTGCATCTTCATCATTGTTTTTATCATGTACTTGATGGTTGCATTTATTTTTTTCCCTTACCATCTTTGGAACGACAAAATTTTAATTTTTTGTTACCTACTTCTTTTGCTATCTTCGTGTTTATAATCATTTATTTTTTTCTTAGTTTTTCCCTTTCTCATTGTTTTTTTTTGCCTTCTTTGTGTTTATTTCAAGTTCTACCTATAGCTTATACGGACTAGATAGCAGTACAGCAGTTTTACCTTTTTTAGATTTCCTCTTTGGTTCCATTAATTTACTTATCTTTGACAGAGGACAAATGTCTTTAGGGCTATTTGCTCCAAATGAAGTTGTTGCTATATTGTCTACAGGGGAAACTGTCAACTGAAAATCGTTACCGGTATAAAGCTGTGCAGTTTAAGTTGAAGCAATTGGCTCATCTTGATTTGGCTGAGGTTCTGCAGTTAAGGTTTAAGCAATTGCCTCATATTGACTTGGCAGTGGTAGACTATTATTCTCCAAATCTCTTTCAGTCGTAGTAGATGGTACAAAATATATTTTTTTTTATGAGGGTGGAAATGTTCTAAACACCATACCATTGCTCGGTGTGTGTTGGATTCAGGGCAGAGGAAAACATCCGAGCCCATTTCCCCCTGTGTAGAGGAGGTCCAGCAAACGGATGCCTTTCTGTTGCCCCTGCCTACCAACTAAAATCACCTATTTTTCGTCAAGACACCCCCGTACGTGTTCAGTAAGTGAACGAAACCAATTTTGAATGGAGGCGGATTGCCCCAGATCACTGTCATCCTGTCTCAGTTTCTTTCTCTATCATGGACTTTCTCTTCATAATTTTTGTTACTTGGTCTACAAGAAATTCAAAGTTCTCTCTGCTTTTCATAGCAACACGTACCTATTAAGTATTAAGGATATCTCTCCTAGCTTTGTTCGCATTATATGTTGTTTCGACGCAAACACCGTGCACCTGAAGATACAATGCTCCGCATCGTCTTTTACGTGACCCAATTATCATCGCTGGTTTTTCGTATATGATACGTGTAAGACTTGAAAGATTTATGTCCGCTTAGGAACTGCGTAAAATAAAAATTTACTCGCTTGAACTTACATTTGTATCACTCTTATCAGATTGGGTATACAATCAATGCGTACTCCCTGTTCTCACTTGGTTCACAAACGTGGACATTTACAAAAGCAAACATGGACAAAATCATAAAAAACCCAACGAGCAATGAAAAGACAAATGTTGCACATAAGATTAATGGATAAAAAGAGAAACGAGTGGATAAGAGAGAAAACAAAAGTGAGGGATGTTAGACAAGAAGTTGCAAAATTGAAATGGAGATTTGCAGGACACAATATAAGACAAAAGAAGACCATTGGAACAAAGTTCTTATAAGTTAGAGACCGTGGGTCTCCAACGAAGCAGAGGAAGGCCCCAAATGAGATGGACAGATGATATCAAGAAGCACGTAGGCTCTGGGTGGATAACTATAGCGACAGACAGAGAAGAATGGAAAAGGATTGGGGAGGCCTATGTCCAAAGATGATGGACCGAAGAAGGGTAATTAGATAGATAGATATCAGATTGGGTATGAATTTTTTGGTCCATTGTGCAATGTCTATAATAATGTGCTTCCCATTCTGCTTGCCATTCTGTTAGTAATTGTTCTCTAATAGCGGCTCTGACCTGAGCTAGGTGGCCATCTCGAGAGTTGTAGAGCGTCTGCCATTCTTTCTCTAGGAGGTGAATGAGGAGAGTGCCCACTATTATCTGTAGGGCCATCGTTGAAGTAGTCCTGTACGCACTTGTCACTTTTAATAGGGGCTTTTACTGGGCTCTGGTTATTATGTCTCTGTACTTTTTGTAATTTAGTACATCTGCCCAAATGGGGGTTCCATATAGGAGGGTCGACTGTACCACTTGCAGGTACATTCTTCGTTTTTGGCTGCTTGGGCCTCCTATATTCGGCATAAATAAATAAATAAATAAATAAATAAATAAATAAATAATAGCTTTATTACCCAACAGTTTCCCATTTCTAGGGTAAAAATTTAAGATACATTTTTAATTAGTATACAATCATTAGTAGGTGATACAAAAATATCAAGTAAAAAAATAATAGCAAAAAATAAGTAGGTAAAAAACAAAATAAAGAGTGAGAACAATATAATTAAACAAATCACTACGTATATAAGAAATAAAAAAAAATACACCAAAAAAAATCAACAATCTAATGTCCATGATAATGATGAATAATCCATGAACCAGTGCGGTATCAACCAGATGATTAATTGAGCATGAGAAAATATCACAATGGTTGCATATTTTGTTATAATTATTGCACATAATATAAATGGGTGACTTCAGTAACATATTAGTTCTCGCACGTGGACAAGTAAACACTATAGTCGACCTGGAAGTAATTCTTGGCACATTAAATCTAATTTGACCTAATATATCACTGCAGTCAATACAGTTGTGTAACAACTTATATAAAAATGAAACCGAAAATATAATTCTTCTTAACTCTAAACTTACAATATTAAACCTGTTACATAACAAATCGTAATCAAAACCATGGACAGGATATACTCCATTAACCTTAAATGCTAAATATTTTAAAAGTTTCCGTTGTACCTTTTCAATCTGTTGCATATAACATTTATAAATGGGATACCAAATTAAGCTACAATATTCTAGTTTTGTTCGCACCAGCGATAGATACAGCAGTTTAATCGGTCTTATATCGCTAAAATTTCTACAGTTTCTGATGATAAAACCGTACATTTTCATAGCATCGGATACTTTCTGCTCAATATGGTTGTTAAAGGTTAATTTTGAATCAAATATAACTCCTAAATCTTTAATGCTATTACATTTTTCAAGATCTGACCCCTGAATTACATAATTAAAATCAACCTTATTTTCCCTTCTAAAGTAACTTACTACTTTACCGGTAAGATAGTTTCGAAACAAATTCGGTTAAAACGGCTATGAATAACTATTCTGATTAGACTTTTTAAGTCGAAATACGTATCAATAGATACATAGACGCTTTGAACGTGAAATCAAATCTTTTCTGTCTTTTTCATTTTACTACTTTACATTTATTGACATTAAGAAAAAGTTTGTTTTTTACACACCAAGTATCTATATAATTTAGATCGTTTTGTAAATCTATACAGTTAGCAATTGTTTTAATTTCACAGTATATTTTAAGATTATCCGCCAAACACAATTTTCTGTTATTGATATCTAAAAATAAATCATTGATATATAATAGGAACAACAATGGACCTAAATTTGATCCCTGTGGAACACCGGATGTAGTACAGATTAATTCTGATATGAAACCATTATAGGATACAAATTGGTTCCTACCTATTAAATAGCTTTCCAGTAACTTTAAAATGTTTCCAGCAATTCCCAAATTTGATAATTTAAAGAGAAGGTATTTGTGATCAACTTTATCAAACGCTTTAGAAAAATCAGTATATATCACATCAACTTGACCTTGTACATCCAAAACATCTGAAATATATTGAGTTATTACAGCCAAGTTTGATACAGTAGAACGTTTATCTATAAAGCCATGTTGATAAGGTGATATCCATCCCCTAACAGAAGGGTAAATACGGTTATATAGAGTTACTTTGAAAACCTTTGAAAAATTGGATAACAAAGATACCGGTCTGTAATTGGATACATCAGATTTTGATCCGTTTTTGAATACAGGGCATATTTTTGCATTTTTCCATAACTCGGGATAAGTTCCCGTTTTTATTAATAAGTTAAAAATTTTTTGAAGTGGCTTTACAAATACCCGAGAACAATCTTTCACTAAAAATGCTGGAATATTATCCGGTCCGGACGTCATTTTATTTTTAATTCTTTTAAAGGCTACTAAAATTTCGTTTTCTTGAAATTCGTTAAAATTAATAGTGGGTAAGTAGATATCACTACATTCTTGATTATTTAATACATTGTTGTCGACAGGTAAATAAACTTTTTTCAAAAAACATCTTAAAAGCATGGATTATATCGCGAGGATTATTAAATGTATCGCCGTTGTAACACATTTCACCTGGGATTCTAGAAGTTTTATTCTTTGCATGAACATATGCCCAGAAATTATTAGATTCGTTAGAAATAATATTCTCAATTTTTTCAAGATAAACGTTATATTGAGCTTTAATCATTTGTTTAATTATTTTTCGCAACCTTTTAAATTCATCCATATAAAGTATATTACCTGTTTTCTTATAATTTGTGATATTTTTTTATTTCAACTTTATCATTCTAATTATTTCCTCATTGTACCATGTAGGATATTGATGTTTATAATTTCTGTATATTGGTACACACATATCAAATAATTCATATATCTTAGCATAAAATAATTCTAGGACTGTATTTACATCATCAGACATATCTAAAAAATTCCAGTCGCAATTAAGAAATTCTGAGTACAGTAAAGGAAAATTTGCTTTTTTAAAATTATATCTTTTAGTTTTAGAATGAGCCACAAAACTGGTTTCCTTTTTCTGAAAATCCTTAATATTTATCATTAATGCTGGATGATGTAAATCTTCTTGAACAAGTGGTGCATTATCGCGACTTACATGACATGTATCTGATGATATAACTAAGTCTAACAATCGATTTAAATTATTTCCCACCTGATTATACTGATTTAAATTAAACAAACACATGAAGTCTAGCACTGCCGATGTCTTCACATCAGATCTATTTTGATCAATATACTTTGGAATGTTAAGGTCGCCCAGGAGAATAACAGTGTCATTAAATAATTCAAGTTGCTCTAACATTTCAAAAAAATATTCAAAATCTTTCAACTTTAATTTGTCAGGAATATATAATACTGAAACAGAAAACTTTTTATTTCCTGTGCGACACTCAACAACCAACAAATCAACTAGTGGAAAATGTAAATCAAATGTTGAGACATCAACAACAACACACTCAAAATTTGACTTAAGTGCCAACAGTACACCTCCACCAGTCGATTTAATAACTACATCGAACTTTCGATCTTTTCTAAAAACCTGATAGTTATTATTAAACAATTCCGAACTAATAACATCAGAGTTGAGCCAAGTCTCAGTTAGAGCAATGACATCAAATTCACATTCACTAACACTAGAGTAAAAATCAATTATTTTGGAATTCAAACCACGCACATTCTGATAGTAAACCTGAAGATCTTGGCTTGTAAAACTGTTGGGACCTATCTGTTTAAATTTTTGGGATGCCATCCAAGTATTTAATTCTAAATTGTCCTGTATTGTTAGCGTTCTTAGCTTCTAATTCTTCCTTTAATTGTTTGTAGTATGCAATTTCTTTTTTCGTACGGTCATATGAAATTGACACATGGCTGTAAATACCAGTTTTCAGAACCTTGGCTTGTCTGATTAATGCTGAGACGTCATTTTCATCTTTAAGTGTAATCTTGATCGGACGATTTTTACCTAGTGCTGGTTGTCCAAGCCTAAATATTTTGAGTTCATTGACATTCACGCTAGTATTCATACTTTGAATTATTGTTTGGACTTCCTGTGCATCATTATCATTGCGACTATTGGGAGGGAGCTGAGTATTTTGCTCAGGTACACCAAATAAAATAGCATTGCGTTTGCGTTTTCTACGCTCATTTATTTCCTGAATGACTTCTTCCATAGCCAACATGGTCGAAGAATTCTTCATTGATTGGTTTTCATTTTTAAGTGCTTGAATATCAGTTTGTAAAGTTAAAATTAATGCTTTCAGATCTTTTATTTGGTTCCCAACCTGCCTACAACTCATGCAGGACTAATCGGCATGATCCTTTGTAGTGCTGCGGTTCTTTCTTTTGCTCTCTCGACTACATTTGTCAAGTGTTTCGTGAACCTTAGGCCTGTATCGATATGTATGCCTAGGTATTTTGCACAGTTTGTAGGCATTATCATAGTACTACCAATTTGAAAAGTCATCTCGGGTCTTCGTCGTGGTCCTTTTAGTATGATCACTTCCGTTTTGCTTCCTGCAGCATGTGTTGACTTTGTCTTCGATTTTCCAGTTCATGTCAGTCATGACTAGTATCGCCAGGTCATATGGTAGAGTATCTCTACCATAGTCTATTTCTAGTACCTCGTTATATAATATATTCCAGAGTGTCGGACCTAATACGGAACCTTATATATATAGGCTATAGGAACCTTATATATAAATATAGGCTTGTACGAATTGGCTTCGTCCGGGATTTTACCGGGTTTATGTATCAGTGTAAGTTTAGCTAGTTTTAGCTGGTCTGGAAATTCTTGTCCTGTTAGCAGCTCATTGAGTGCCCTTCTAGTAGCTTCTGGGCATTCATTCACTAGTATTTTTATTGCCTCTGTTGGCACACTGTCCGGTCCAGGGGATTTACCTATTTTGATGGAATTAACGGCTCTGGTGAGTCCAGCCGCCATTAATTCTTTGGGACAGTTCTCATCGTCTCTAATCAGGAAGTCGTTTATAGGCTTTTTAGGAAACAGGGTATTCGCTATTTCTCTTCTTTTATAATCGCATAGACTATCCTGTATACTTCGCACCATATATCGTTCTCCAACGCCTCGCACAAGTTCTGCCAGCATGTGCGTTTACCCCATTTGATCAATTTATTAAGTTCTTTTTGCCGTTCTTATACTCTTCTTTAACTTGCTGGGTCCTATTTCTCTGTGCCGTACGCCTGATTCTAAGCATTCTGTCCGCTTTTGGTGAATGTTTTCATTCCACCAGTATGGTATTGTGTATGTGACATGTTTGCTTTTGCTGCTCGCTTTGTGTCCTTTTGTTTTGTTGTCTCTAAACTATACTATAGATCTATAAAAGTTTTTCTAGTAGTTTCTTCTTGTAAGTTTCGTATCCGATTCGTGAATTTGTTCCTATCGAACTTGATTAATTTCCTGCCGTGCCTGGTTCTGACCTTAATGCCGACTTCTTATGAGATGTACTTGTGAAACGTGAAGATGTTATCATCAAGCACATCCCATCCTGAGATCTTCTTGGTACAGTTGTTGGTTGTTAGTGTAATGTCTATGTGACTTCGCAACTCACCCCTTTCGAATGTTGGTTTACCGTTGTTTTACACAGTCAGGTTTGCGGAGGAGATCCATTCGTGCCACATTTCCCCTCTTTTGTCATTTTCTGGGGACCCCAAAGAATGGATTTGGCGTTTATGTCACCAGCGACTATATGTTGTTTCTCCCTGTCAAGCTTCTATGATTTTTTCAACCCGCTCAGCGTATTTATTGTGTCATATTTATATTATAGATATTATAGATGTTGCAAAATTTAGGTCTGTAAATATATTGGGATCGTAAAGAACTATTCAATCACAAATTAGTCCATTAAGTTGTAATCTCACATTAATGTTAATTTCCTGAATTTGTATAATTTTACCATGTATGTATACCTAATTGTGAAACATATCGGTTAGTAGCTTAATTACAGTTAGTTTAACTTCCTGCAAACTATAGAGTGCCTCATAGGTATTAAGGAAATGCCTGCGATTATTTCCTCGGTTCAAATTATATTTACCAGCTTTCAAAAGTCAAAGGTTTTGGTTCTATGCAGAGGACAATACACTTATTTGACGAATTGTCTCATTTCAGTGAGATTATAAATATAGCTTCGGGACTAGTTTGGGACACAGTCTATTATAAATTTTTACCTCAACAAAAAGTATAGTGTAATAATTCAGGAGCTGTCAATAAAACTATATTTTACTCCACCACTTCAACATTTTATTTTATCATCGTCGATCGAGAAGAATTGGACACAGGGAATCAAAAACAATTCGAAATTATGATTACATTCGAATTTGTTCAACCATCCCACACTTTTTAAAAGCGTTAATAGCAGTCAAAGGTGTTGCAGCTTGTAAGAAAGCGCCATCAAAAATTTTAGAGATTTGGAAAGCCGTTAACACCATATCCATTTCTAACACCATATCTTAATATCGTTCCAAAGGCACTATGAAACCCACATCGGCTGACTGCATTCAATGGGTGGAATATGGAGAAAACCAAAATTAATAATATCGGATCGTCTTCACTTGGTTTCGCTTATCGAACAAAATGTTGAAACTATATTAAAAATATTTTTTTATCTATAATATTTATATATTTATAATCTAATATTCAAAATATTTATTTTATTTTTTCGGCTAAGTGAAAAGCTAGGTGACGAAGATCAAGCAAATTAATTCTGTATGAACGCTTCGTCTAAGATATAATTATACAATTCCTCTTCCTGTTCCTTAGTAAAAACCGTTTTAAAGAAATCTAAACCCTTTTCTTCAGGAGAAATTTTTTCTTTACATTTGCGAATTAACGTTGCTTTCGGAACACCAAAAACTTTATTAGCTTTTAAATAACTCATCTCCTCTGCAAAAGAAGAATATAGTTAAAAAAAGTGTCAAGAAAATGTAATGGGGCAACGTGATCTACTCCTAGTCCACGTTGCCCCATTTCAGTAAATGCCCAATTCCTACATTTAAAATATGAAAATTAACGTAAAAGTTCACAACGTATCAAAAATAAAATCCTAATTATTAAAAATACATTTCATAAGCGATACCACAGTATAAAAAAATTAAAGTAAATATGCCTGCTTACCGAGCAATCTTTAGCCAAAAGTAGTAAATTCCTTAGATCAGGAGCGACGAAACAGGTGTTTCAACTTATAACACGTCTAAACGTACACCCTGTGCTTTCAAAGAGTACACGTAAACTCATCACCAATTAGCATAACTGCCCTCATAGATAGTACAAACTCATCACCGCGACAAAACCAGTGATTTAAAGATAGATCAGGAGAGATTTGCAAACTAATCACTGGTCTACCTGCACCCCTTAACAGGTATATACCATAAAATGTTCATGGTGATATAATAATTGAAAATAATAATCCAAGTCGAAATGTAGGTATTAAATGCAAATGCAATGCTTTAACTGGTATTAGGGAATTCTAGTAAATTCTATTGATTACCGAAAAACCATGCAAACATAAAAATTTCTCTCTAATGGGCCACTTGTAAATAAACATATCAGTTAAATTTTAAAGCAAGTTTCTTAAAACTTTTTCCGAATTTAACAAATTATCACAAAACAAAAAGTTTAATAGATAAAAGGCAATCAATCACATTAGAAACCAGCGCCTTGGGGCAAAAATGCTGGTAATGATTTTACCTATCCGCGGTGATGAGTTTACCCGTCTCCAAAGAATGCTGGTGATCAGTTTGCTATATCTCGGAGAGTCCAATAATTTTATGGGGGGTTATAAAGTCATGAGTTTGTCAGTACACGTCTCTTTCAAACTCTAGACTTGATAAGATGTCTACGCATATTTGTAGAAGTTACTAAAAGTAGTGTTGCCAATTAAAAAAAAATACTAAACATGTGGTTTACATTGCCCCGATTGTCCATCCACAATGCCCCACCCTCCCTTTATTTTTCTTATTCCTCTGTATAGACTATTCTGATTGATCATCGGCGAATTGATACTTTTGTGTAAAGTTGCCACTCCATCTTTTGCTAGGTGGGCTGTTACCTCTTCTACAGTTTGATGATGTATCTTTTCTAAATTATCAGTCTAGTGCCCTTCATTACGATTATGTGATTATTTATTAAAAAATGCTTTATTGTTTGAATGTATAAACCAGAAGGCAATAAAAAATATGCGTTAAAACAATTAAAAAGATCGTTGGTAAATTTCCATATAAATTGTTACTTCTTTGCCGATAAAAACACGTTCACCAGTCCCCAGTTGTGACGTCCACACTTTGTGCTCTACATACGCACATTATATGTAATTTTAATACACATTTTAAATTAAAAGTGTAACTGTACTCAAATTAAATAAAATTACCTCGGTATCGAATTGGTACGTGCTTTGACAAAGATTTATTAATCAGTCTTTTTAATCAACCACTTAGACGTTTGATTCTTGTCTTAATTTGAGAACAAGAGACACCTAAAAAATTTATTAAGTTATAAATTTTTAACTACAGTGGGCTAAGTGTCATAAATTCACTCTCAAGACTGTATGGAAAAATAATAAAAAACAAAATTGAAAAAGAGATGACAGATGTTGAAGAACAGAATGGCTTTCGTGCAGGCAGATCCTGTATGGATAGTATATTCTCTCTAAAGCAAGTTATCGAGAAAAGATTAGCCCACAACCTTTCAACTCATATAGTCTTTATAGATCTGACAGAGGCATCCGATAGTGTACCACTTTCAATGCTTTGGGTAGCAATGGAAAAACAAGGAATAAACAAAAATATACAAGCAGTACAACAGCTCTACAAAAATATGACAGCAAACATTAAAACTGGAAATAGATTAACTAGAGAAATTCCTATTAGTAAGGTCCTAAAGTAAGGCTGCTGCATAGCACCTACACTCTTCAAAATATATCTAAATGAGGCACTCTCAGTGTGGAGAAGAAAGTGTTACAATGTGGGCATCCCAATCGGAGATGATAAATTGTACACGATACACTTCGCTGAAGACCAAGCCATTCTAGCTGAAGACGAGAGCGATATAGGGCCTCACAATTAATGTACAAAAAACTGAGTACTTAGTTGTAGGAGAAAAACCAGAAAGCCTACAAATCGAAATGGGAACTATAAAACCAAAAGACAATTTCAAATACTTGGGTGTCCTAATAACATCAAAAGCAGGAAGTAGCGAAGAAATACACTCCAGGATTGGCCAAGCAAGATCAGCCACCAGACAGGTACACGGACTATTATGGAATAAAAAAATAACAGAAGAAAATAAAAGAAGAATTTATAAAACAATAATAGAAAGTATTGGGCCGTACGGCGTCGAACTCTGGGAAATAAACCAAATAAACAAATCAAAAATTAAGGCCATGGAAATGAACTACTGGAGACGATGTTGCCAGCTCACTAGACTTGATAGGGTGAGAAACGAAGATATTCGGAGAGAAATGGAAATCCATCTAGATATAATCGACACAATCGAAGCCAAAAGACTTAACTAGTATGGACACCTTCAGAGAATGCCTGAAAATAGATGGCCAAAAAAATAGAAGAATGGACTCCGCCAACTAGAAGAAAACGAGGTAGACCAAGACGATCCTGGAGAGACGATGTCGACGATGCAATGACCGCCAGAGATCTAACAACTGAAGATTGCTTCGACAGAAAACGCTGGAAATTAGGATGCGAGAATCGGCGCCAGCTGTAGAAGACTCGCTTGTTGTTTCTATTTTATTTTTGAAAATTATGGAACCTTATTAATATATAAATATATATATATATATATATATATATATATAAATTTTTAGCTTTGAATACTTTTAAAATGTAATTTTCTAATTCACAAATGCAGTTTTTAATTTTTTCATGATTACATACGGTTGCAAAGTTTTTTAGAGAATTAGGAATCGAATGCCCAAAACCGCATTCAAATCCATCTTCCTTTGCGAAATATCAATAGTAAGGTTTATTTTTGAGCTTTATATCCTCAACTAAAACTATGCATTAATGATTTTTCTTATTACCAAAATTTATCTATATATATATATCAATACATTAAAACCAATTAATTACCAACTAATTATTTTTAATTATATGATGGCGATTTTATCAGAATATTACTCATTAGAGTAATAAATTACGAGTGTAACTTGATACAATATGTAGGTAGTATATTCTTTAGAAAATATATGGCGCTCCCCGATATACTCATCATTTATGCAAAAATTTTAGGAATAATTCCGTGGTTTTCGGCCAAGAAAGAAGTAAAAAAATTCAATGTGATCTACAGTATCTTAATAATAATTGTTGTTTTATATATTTTAGCTAATTTCTTATATATTATTTTTACTTCTAGCAACGAATTTTATCCAATAACGACTGCATTTCCAGTTATTATATATCATAGCATGTCTGTATTAATGGTGGCACAGGCAAATTTTGGTCAAAGAGATTGTTGGTATGTCTTATGGAAATTTTTAGACAACAAAGAAAAACGAAATAACAGAATACCATTTGAACAGTTTATTTTCCACATCTATTTTATCACAGCCATGGGAATTAGTTTTTTCGAACTTTTTAGTAGAAGAATTCTAAAAGATATGTGGCCTGGTTCTTTTACAGCCATCACGAAGTATATATTTCTGTTTATAATATTATTATATGTTCATTTGGTTTTGTTAATTAGAAGTAAATTTAGAGACATAGTAAAAGTTTTAAAAAGTTCTATTTTAAGAGACAATACTGATATTATATTTGGTTTTAAAGTTCTACTGTCAGTTAGACAATACACAAAAATGATAAAAGCACTGTGCTCATTGAACAGTATTTTCGGATATTATTTTTTATTGTATAGTTTTTACATGGTAGTATGTCTAGTCAATGCAGCGCATTCAGTGTTGATTATTCCAAATGGGTATAGTGACTCAATTTATATTTTTATTTTGCAGTGGCATCCAGTTATGTTCAATTTGGTAAGTAGGCTATAATATGTACTTATTTAGACATAAATTACTAGAACAAACTGGTTCCAGAATGGTAATTCTTCCTCTTGTTCCTCCTCTCTTGTTCCTTCTTTCTATCGACTACATATTGGGTGATTTATCTTTTGATATTTTAACCACTCTGGTTTTTCCAATTTCACTTATGTGATTATTACCTACATATTTTTTGTGTTTGGTATTCACTTATCTACACCCCGTAGGTTAAAGGATATCGCTATCGCTTTATTAAATTAAATGGCCAAATATATGGCCTAGGAGGACAAATTCGTTAAACTTCCCGTGCTCGAATCGGTATCAATAAAGTGTTATGATCATTTCGGCCTAGCCCAGCCTCATCAGACACTTTGGGCTGATACAAATTCAAACTCGGAAAGTCCAACGAATGTCTCCCAAAACTTCACTACAACAGTAGTTAGCTACAAAGGCGCCACCTGCTTTGGCGGCCGTGAACGAGAACGATATGATAATATTGTTTTCTGTATGCTCTGCGCTATGCGAAATGTGTAAAAGATATAATCTTTTAGCGAAAGCCGCTATCGCTTTATTAAATTAAATGGCCAAATATATGGCCTAGGAGGACAAATTCGTTAAACTTCCCGTGCTCGAATCGGTATCAATAAAGTGTTATGATCATTTCGGCCTAGCCCAGCCTCATCAGACACTTTGGGCTGATACAAATTCAAACTCGGAAAGTCCAACGAATGTCTCCCAAAACTTCACTACAACAGAGGCTGGGCTAGGCCGAAATGATGATAACACTTTATTGATACCGATTCGAGCACGGGAAGTTTAACGAATTTGTCCTCCTAGGCCATATATTTGGCCATTTAATTTAATAAAGCGATAGCGGCTTTCGCTAAAAGATTATATCTTTTACACATTTCGCATAGCGCAGAGGATACAGAAAACGATATTATCATATCGTTCTCGTTCACGGCCGCCAAAGCAGGTGGCGCCTTTGTAGCTAACTACTGTTGTAGTGAAGTTTTGGGAGACATTCGTTGGACTTTCCGAGTTTGAATTTGTATCAGCCCAAAGTGTCTGATGAGGCTGGGCTAGGCCGAAATGATCATAACACTTTATTGATACCGATTCGAGCACGGGAAGTTTAACGAATTTGTCCTCCTAGGCCATATATTTGGCCATATAATTTAATAAAGCGATAGCGGCTTTCGCTAAAAGATTATATCTTTTATATATATATATATATATATATATATATATATATATATATATTGGGACATGACAGTGTTTACTATGTAAAAATTGTCAATAAACATTATCTATCTATATATCTATCTATCCATCATTTGGTTCGTCGCCTTTTTCAATGGTTCTTACTCGATGCCTCCGTGAAGTTTGACTAGCTGTTTTATGTTCCAAGGCAATAGCGAGCGCTTCTGGAACTTTCGGTCTTGCTAGTCGTAAAGCTTTCTGTAATTTACTGACTTTCAACCCATTGACGAAGATATCTACAGCAATTTTTTCCAAAATGTCTGGTGGATTTATATAAGCTAACCGCACTAAACGAGCAACATCTGCTTCAAACTCATGTAAATTTTCACTTGCTTTTTGAATTCTACTTCTTATTTGTGTTTTGTAGACTTGTTGTAGATGGGCATCTCCGACTTGTTTGTATAGACGAGTGAATAAGGTCTGGTAACATTTTTTTTCACCTTTAGGAATCGAGGATATTGGCAGCATTGCCTTGTAGAGTAGCAGTAAAGGAAACTGCCTTTTCTTGTTCTGTCCAATGATTGGCTGTCGCAATAGCTTCAAATTGTCTTAGGTATATGGACCAAGAAGACTTTCCATTAAATGGTGGCAATTTGAATCTCATATGATATGTCGTTTCGTCTCTCGGTGATTCTTCTTTTACTGCAGGATCTAAAACTACTGCATTAACTGGTGGTAGCACTTTTATATTGGTTATCATGGTCTCTAATTGCTTGATCTTCTCTTCTACCTCATTTACATTTTTCTATATCTTATCGAATGTTCTAGAAACTTCTTCAAATTTCTCATTGTTCTTTCTTAAAGTTTCTGTTATCATTTGAGTAACCTTTTCAAATTTCTCGTTGAATCTTCTAGAAATATTTTTAAATTTATCATCAATTATTAGATAAACATTTTCAAATTTCTCGTCGAATTTTCGAGAAACACTTTCGAATCGTTCATCATTCTTTCTACAAGTTTCTTAAATTTTTGTTAAAACTGCTTCTTTTGCTGAAAATTCTTTAGTCGTTCTTAAAGGATCTTCTTGGATGCGCTGCAGTCTTCATCCCGTTCCTCTAGTTGTTCACGTAACTGTTTTACTGATATTTCTGCAAGCCGCATCTTTGGTCAGGCAAACACGTACTTTTTAAGTGTTCTTTCTTACAAAAATCACTACCGAACTACGCCGATGTTCCTGACGAATAATACTCAAAAGTCTTTTTCAAAAGTCACTGCTAAAGTTATTTTTAAATGACTTCACACCGTAATATCAACTGTAGCGTTTTTAAATAAAACCAGCGGTTCTAATTTATGTAAATATATTTGCTTATAAGTTTACAGTACGATAATATTTTAACAACTAACTAAACTAATATCAGCGCTGCTTATATATATATATATATATATATATATATATATATATACAAATTAACATGTACTAGAACGATCTGAAATAGTCCACCTCTAATTTCGCTTGTATTGACACTTCGATCTCTGACCCGGTCGATACATTAGGAATACACTCGAACACACATCATCGTCTCGAGGTGCAATCGTTACATAGGGTACGTAGGTATTTTTTAAATTATGTTTGCAAGAATAAAACGTCTGTGATATTAATATTCGTACAATACTTCTGAAAAAAAGTGTTTTAGGTATTATATACCTAGAACTTTTATCTATTTTTTAATGATTGATTCTCGCGTTACCCTTAAGTTTCAAGCATATAAAAAAATGCAAGATCAGCCTTGCAACGAATGAAAAATTTCGTACGTACCACCTTATTCTTCATTATTCGATATACATAGATTGATAAAAGTTTATATTTAGTGCATATTAATTTAGTGCAATTAATGGTTGGCTAAAACCATTGCAAATTCCACAAGATAGAGACGAATTAAAAGCGTCTGTGTGTTCAACTCGGTCCAGTAGCAAATGTTTTTCAGCCAGGATATTTGTCGTCTACTATTACCCCTTTTTTCTTCTATTTTATCCTTTATAATCCGCTGCAATAACTCGTACTTCTCATTTCTAAGTATGTGCCTCGAATATGCTGTCTTTCTTCTTTTAATGGTGGTCAAAAGTTATCTGTCTCTTCCTATTCTGTGTAAAATCATTTTGTTCGTAATATGATCGGTCCATGGTATTTTTAAAATTTTTCCAAAAATCCAAATCTCAAAAGCTTTCAGCTTTCTCATTAAGTCAACTAACAGTGCAGTAGATCTTTAGTAATCCAGACTTCTAAGTACTTAATTTTGTCCAATTGTTCAATATTTTAATTTTTTATCTGTATCCTTGGTAAGACTTTGCCCCTCTTATTGATAAGCGTGGTTTTTGTTTTCTTTATGATTATTGTTAAATCAAACTGTTCCCAAGTATCACAAACTGTGTTTAGTGGCGTAATATTTTCTATGTTATAAGTGTTTTTGGTATTTAATTGACTCTCTTTTATATTTTTCAGGTAATAGCAATATTCTGTATCATGTCATGCGATTTAGCTACTACAGAAGGAAAAAACATTGTGCGTGCTTGTTATGAATTCTTGAATGATTATAATTGGACTCTAGAACATCCTAAGAGTGTGAAAAGACTGAAGTACTTAATCAACTTTTGTAAAAATTGTCCACCCAAATTTACAGCTGCAGGATTTTTTCAAATACAAAGAAGCACTTTGTTTAGCATTATGATTATAGCCTTGAATTATTTTATTGTTATTTTACAAATTGACAATGCAACTTTGTAATGTGGTTTTGATTAAACAGTTTACATTTTTTCAATGACACACACATACACCCCCTCATATATATATATATATATATATATATATATATATATATATATATATATATATATATATATATATATATATATATATACCATATATATATATATATATTGAAATGATTTCAATATGTTAAAAAGGATACAACTTAAATGGATTTTTATATGAGTTTGTTGTTCATGAATTTCATGAAGCCATCACAATGTGGGTTCGACTCTGAAATAAAAGAGAGAAAAAGATTAGTAAATTGTTAAATAAATTAATTTTGACTTACCTGGTATAGTGTTAATAATTTCTGAATAGTATAGTTGCCTAGTGTATAGGTGAATCGTCTAAACCTTAAAGAACAAAAAAAAGAAGAATTCTTTAAAAATATTTAAACATAGAAATTTTAAAAAAACGTCTTCTTCTTCTTCTTCTTCTTTTGTTTCTATGGCTTTCACGTCATGGTGATACGCCAGCTCAATTTGCTGGTGACCCCGATAAAGTCTGGCTCTAAACCAACTCGAGGCCACTTACTTGTGCCTGTGCCAAATATTTGTAGGAAAAAAAATTCATTAATAGTTAATTAATAGGTTATGTTAGTAAACACTACAAAAAGTATTGAGCATTGTCGATTACAAATTTAATTTATTAATTGAAAGGAATTTTATCAAAATGCTGACTGATTCTTCAGTAAGTTTATTTAATATAGAATATATAGTAATTGGTGAATTATAATTCATATAAATGAATTTTGTGTATAGGTCAAAACTCGGAATGATTCTTATCGGGCATTCAAAAAATATATGATTTAGGTTCTCTATTAGGCCACACTCACAGTAAGGGTTGTCCACCAAATTCAGTTTGAAAAGATGTTGACTTGTTAAACAATGACCGGTCCGCATTCTTATAATAGTTGTAATGTGTCTCCTATCTTTATATGAAAAGTTTTGAAACCATGTCTTATTAGGAAAAATATTTTGTACTCTGTAATACTGATACGATTTTTTGCTAATTAAAGTTTTCCAAGTGTTTTTAAATTTGTTTTTAATTTTATTCTTAATTATGGGTAACACGTTTTGAGAATCTAATTTCATATTTAAAGGAACATTAAGATCTCTCCCTATTTTGGCCAGTGTGTCAGCTTGTAGGTTGCCCGGTATATCGCAATGACCCGGTATCCATGAGATAAGTATTTCAAATCCGTTTCTATTTGCAGATGTAATAAGATTTTTTGTTTTAAGGCACCAATAATCTACCGAAGCAGAAATATTGCTATTAATAATTTTAGAAATTGCACTAAGAGAATCAGAAAATATAATAACTTTATTGATCTGTCTATTAATGGATAAATTAACTGCTTGGTATATAGCCATGTTTTCTGCTTTGCATATGCACAGTTCATCAGGTAGTCTGGATGAAAATTTGTAATTGATACTAGGAATATAAATGCCAAAACCTACTTTGTTACAATTTTTTGAGGCATCCGTATAAATGAACGTGAAATCATTGATATATTTTTCAGTAAATATTGCAAATTTTTCTCTAATCATATATTCATTCTTTGTTATTTCGCAATTTAGTGTTTTTACTGGACTGACTAATGTATCAAAATCCATCTCATAACATGGAAAATTATTACCTTTATATATTTTGTTAAAATATGGAAAAAAGTATTCTAGTGTTAAAACTAAGTAAGGACAGTTATCTTCATTATAAAAATTAGGTTTGATTATAAGTTTATTCCGTAAGTTAACAAGAGATAAAATCAAAGGATGGTTTTTGATATTAACGATCTTACTTAAAAATTTAGTAGCTAATATTAAACTTCTATGTTTTAAATCAAATTGCGCCGATTCTGCTAGCAAGGCCAAGTGAGGGGTAGATTTCATACAACCTAAAGAAATTCTTAGCCCTTCAAAAAATATTGTGTTAAGTTTATTAATACATTTCTGAGATATAGGTCTGAATAAGAATGAACCATAGTCTAAGTGAGATCTTATTAAAGCATTAAAGACTATTAAAAGAGTCCTAGGGTCTGCCCCCCACCACACTCTGCAAATTGCACGTAAAATATTAATATTTTTCTTTGTTTTAACTAATATATTATCAACATGTTTGTCCCACTTGAGATGATTTTGAAAAATTATGCCTAAAAATTTAACTTGATCTTTTAATGGTATAATTATGTTACTAAGTTTGATTTCTGGGGTAAAATTTTTGCGTTTTCCCTTCGAAAACCATACAGCTTCACATTTGTCTATAGAAAGAGATAGATCATGTTCTAACAACC
Organism: Diabrotica undecimpunctata; assembly: GCF_040954645.1. Classification (NCBI taxonomy): domain Eukaryota; kingdom Metazoa; phylum Arthropoda; class Insecta; order Coleoptera; family Chrysomelidae; genus Diabrotica; species Diabrotica undecimpunctata. The sequence goes on along the minus strand of NC_092803.1, from coordinate 80,743,595 downwards.
ATTCTTGTACATTGTACAATGCCATATTGACTTTATTAACCATTTGTTGGATAACTGATCCTTTAACATATAAAACCAAATCGTCAGCATACCCATTAATATTTATACCTTCAGGAAGAATGGAAAATAGATCCAATATGTATATATTAAATAAAATTGTGCTTAAAGGTGAACCCTGGGGTAAACCTTTAGTTACTACGGTCGGGCCCAAAAAGTCACCGTTATTGGATCTAGTATATAAAAGCCTGTTTTGCAAAATTTTAAAAATAATATTAATTATAGGACAAGGGACATTTAAATTTTGTAATTTATTGTAAAGTTTATATATATTCACATTATCATATGCTGATTTAATATCAATGAAGACGGCAAGGACTGAATGGAAAGATTCAAAGGCTTCTAAAATGAAGGTATGAAGGAGCGCTAAGTTGTTGGCAGTTCCTCTACCTCTTCTGAAACCTGCTTGAGTATTTTTAAAAACGAGATTATGTTCTAAAAACCAATCTAATCTATTTTTTAAAATGATTTCTAAAGTTTTTAGTATGCAAGAGGATAAAACAATTGGTCTAAAACTAGTTGGAAGAAGTGGGTCCTTTAAGGGTTTTAAGATGTTAAGAATATTAAATTTTTTCCAATCGCTAGGTAAGGGTTCTCCTTTAAGACATTCATTGTATATATTTAGGAGGATTTTTTTGGCTTTTAGAGGGAGATGTTTTATCATTGAGTAAGAAATATCATCAATTCCCGGGGCAGAATTTCTTTTATTGAACAATGCAGTGTCAATTTCTGAAATTGAAATAAGTTCAAATTCTTGGTTAGCGTGAAGTAAACGGAATTCAGGATCAATAGAAATTGATGACATATTATATAATATTTCTCTTTTAATGTTATCTGAAGTAAACGGAATTCAGGATCAATAGAAATTGATGACATATTATATAATATTTCTCTTTTAATGTTATCTGAAGGATTATAAAAATTTTTGCAATTATTATGGTTTGAAAATTTTTTTACTTTATTCCATACGTATGTTATATTGGATCCTCTATTTAATGTTTCACAAAATTGTTTAAATTTATTTTTCTTTTTTAATCTAAGGTTACGCTTGGTTTGTGCAACTATATGTTTAACATACAAATAATTTTCTAGTGATGGTGACGAGTCAAATATGTGCAAAGCTTCCTTACGTTTCTTTACCCATAATGTACATTCATCATCCCACCAAGGATTGAATGGTTTACCCTGTATCCTACAATTTTTATAAGGAATCGAAACATCTGCTGCTTTATTGATAACTGACATGAATTGTTTGTAATTTATTTTATTTATTGAGAAATTTACTAGGTTGTTTAATATTTCATCATAAAAAAGATCCCAATCAGCTCTTGAAGAATTTCTTATTTTATAATTTTTAACAAAAGTTGTATCTGATAGTTCAATGTCGTTGATTTTTATGTATGTGGGAAAATGGTTACTATTGCCGCAGTCTTTAATAATTCCCCATTTGGTACATAAAGCCAGATTAATACTCACGATTGTTAAATCAACAGCACTGATATTATTGTTGGGAAGCTGAAACAAGGTTGCGGAACCATCATTTAGGATGGTCAACTCGTTATCAAATATAAAGTCAACTATTTTTTTACCACCTTTATTAATTAAACATTTATCCCAAATTGGATGATGAGAATTCATATCGCCCATAATGATTAATTTTTTTATATCTAGGTTTTCTAACATGGAATTTAAAAAAGGCACTGATATTTCATTATTTGAACTTGAATAGATATTTATTAGGAATATGTCATCAATTTTTGTTATAATATATTGGACTTTGTCCGAATTATATTTTTTAATAGTCTGAAATGAAATATAATTTTTAATACAGGTAGCTACCCCACCATAGCCATCATCCCTATCTTGTCTAATAATGTGATAAAATTTTAGAGTAAAATTGAAATCTTCTTTAAGCCAAGTTTCATTAATAACTACTATATCTGGGTCCTCTTTAGAGACTAAATCAGACAGAGTATCCCTATTTGAATTGATACTTCTGATGTTCCATTGAATGATTTTTATTTTTGTTTTTAGGATCATTCTAAGTTTTAACCTATTAATCACTATCTGAATAAGTGTCTAAGTCCATATAGGACTTAAGGTTAGAATGGGAAAGAACAAGTTTTTTAACCATATTTAAATTATCTGGTGAAATATTAATAAAGTTCATACATGATTTTAGGAAATCTTGTGAAGGTATTGTATCGAAATTATAATTACTATGCGATGCACTGGCATTCCAGGCTGAATTTGGATTTACGTTATATGAATTAAAAGATTTTGGTTCCGATTGGGAGGGTATTGGAGATTTAGATTGAGATAAGGCAGTTAAAGAGGAGTAATTCTCTGGTCTACCATTTGGAACATAAAGACATTCATCATGTGCATTTCTGTCATAAGTTTGTTGGATTACTCTTCTTTTATTATTTGTATTTGATACTACTTGCTGAAATGTCCTTTTCGAAGATTTGAAATTGTGTGTTCTTCTTTCTGATGGTGAAACGGTATTGTGCTGAATCGTTTTATTATTAAGGGGTTTTACTTTAGTACTATTACTCGTAAGGGACGGAAAATCTTTTGAATTGAAAATAAATTTGTCTTTTTCTATGTAATTTTTGGGAATGTATTCACTAGCTTCAAAAAAAGTTAAATTTTCGTAAGACATGAGTTCTTTAATATTTTTTTGACGTAAATATTCCGGACACGTACGCGCTGTTGAAACATGTGGACCTTTGCAAAAGAAACATTTCATAGTACAATCATCGGTATGTTTAATTTCACCACAATTCATACATTTTTCTTTTGCTTTACAATTTGTTTTGGTGTGTCCAAATCTTAAACAATTGTAACATTGTGTTACTGGGGGAATGTACACATTAACCAATTTTGGTAGATCGTAAAAATTTATTGTTTTAGGCATTAAAACACCACTGAATGTGAACAAAACTGTACCTGTAGGTTCGTATGTAGTTGTATCCCCTTTGACTACTCTCCTGTTTAGCCTTTTAGCATTCAAAATTTTAATATCGCTGTTCGTAGAACAACATTCAATAAGTTCATTTTCATTTATTTCAACATCTATTTGACGTACAATACCTTTACAAGATATATAATTAAAAGGTATATAAATTTTATAACCTTGATCTAATAAATTTTTGTTATTTAGGAATGTATTTGCAGATTGATAATTATTAAACTCTACAGAAATTCTGTTTGAACCTTTGCTTCTAATTTTATTAATATTATTTAATTTTAAATTAAAAATATCTCTTGCAATTTTTATATTATTAAAAGAACCAACTCTAATATTATTTATATTTGTTGACTCTATAAATACAAAAAACGGACCAACATCTTTTTCAGAATACATATTGACAGTGACAGTTGAATTTAATTTTTTATTTACATTGGGATCAGGGGGGGTAACCCCCCCCCTCCACCTTATTCATAAAGAATCAGTCAGAAATGTCAAATTTTTGGTCACAAAAAATGAATAAAAAATTATTTTGATCAAACTAAAATTTAAAATAATATTACAGCAAAGTACAATGCTCAAAATACCTGTTCAATTTACAAGGATAGGTTTGATTCTGTTCTATTTGGCACAAACACGCACCTCTTTTCTTCGTTGACAGTAAGTAGCTCTTTACTGCACGAACGACGACAGGGGAATGTGTAAAAAAAAACGTCAGAAAATAAACTGTCAAGCTAGTCTGTGGGAGCTAAATTAATAGGGGTTTTGTTAAATAAGAAATTACAATGATGTGGAGATGAAAATAATAAATTGTATTAGCATTGTAATAGAATAAGTTTTATATCTGAACATTTTTTTTTATAAATTCCCAAATTAGATGTGATTAAAGTGATTATGAGAAATTAATGTGGATTGACAAATGTGTCAGAACAGGACAGTTTTATGGTTTAAAAAAAATAGAAGACGAAAATAAAAAAAGAACGTTGGTTGCTGTTAGCAAGGGATAAGAGATTTTTTTGGAGAGGCCGAGGAGGATTTTTCGACGAAGGGGAGCCCTGAAACTGTGGAATAGGTCGGGAGTGTTTTTTAACTCGTCTAATTAGAATTTTAGTTTTCCCACAGTTTCCACAGCAGAGATATCCAGAATTTGTTCCAGAGAGTAAGAGAAACAATTTGACTTATAAATTATTATTGGAGTACAGAAATGTCATTTAAATTGAGAAAATTAAAATTCATGTCATAAATTAACATAATTGCGATAGGCCTTAAAAAATTGAAAATATTAATGATCATTAAATTAAAAATAGAATAGTACGTACCTTAACTTCCGAAGAGAGGATTGATATTCCAGTTTCACCGATTATTTTGCGAGTAGTTAGTTTTCTTTAAATAAATCAGAACTGTTTTAAAGTGAGGTTGGATAATAATTTTGGGGATCATTTCAAATTTTGATTATATTTGGATGCAAGTTAAAAGTCAGCGGAATAAAGTGTTCATTTTCTTTTTCTTTATAGTTCATTTAAACACTTTATAAAGTTGCAATATTTATTTAGTTTTTAGGTACTTGTAGAGAGTCTCCACATTTTGTAATAAATTTTTATTGTCACGACACTAAACCACATTAAGATTTATACGATTCCTATTTTTGTAAATTTTTAAAGGCAACCCAAGTTGCAGACGAATTTTATTGTTTATATTAAATTTGTTCAATATTAATAAATAACGTGCTTCATTTGGGTTAATTTATCAAAAGTCTAAAGTAAATTTTGGTTTAATTTCTTTTTGAACTCTACCAGGAGACTACAGAGTCGACGTCACACAGTGACAGATTGCTTAGAACACATAATTGAGCTAGCTGAGGTATATATTAAATTAAACAACGAACCACATATTTTAAAATTTACAACATTTATTATAAATAAAAATAAAATTAATAAAATACAACTTTTTCAATATATTATATTATTATATATACAGTAGACTCTCAAAGACAGACTAATTACCTCGTTATAAGCCGATCTCGTTATATCAGAAAACAATAATCCTACTGTGCATACATATGAATATGTAGTTTTCTAAAACATTAACATCCTATTCGGACCGTGCAAGTTCGGAAGAGCGACACCTGGTGTCGTAAATTAGCAAAATTTACTGCGTTTCATGTTAGATCCAGGTTACCGGATAAATGTCAAGGACATAGCCCCAGAAAAGAATAAGAAGAAAAAGTAAGATTGAGGTTATGTCAGTATGTTATTAAAAGGTTGTATGTAATGTAAATACAAATAAATATATTATTAAATTACAGCATTACTGTTAATATGGATGCAATAAATTTTTTCAGGGGAGACAAAAAACTTTTGGAAATTTTTGTTTTAGCAAATAGAAAAAACCAAGATATACATTTGTGTAGATATAACAAATTTGACATTTGAAGATATTTTATTTGATTAAAGTTATTTGATCTTGTTTTAATGCCATATATATTAATCATTCAGTCAGTCACAATCAGATTATAGTGTAATTATTGAGTAATTGACTTGTTACTTAGCTCAGTAAACTTAACTTATTTATTCCTCGCATAAAGGAACAAAGCTTTAAAATAATGCATAAATTAGCAGGTTAAGCCCATGATATCATCATATTGGTTTGAACAATTAATTCTTTTCCTGTAAACTTTTGGACAGCGAATATATATTAATGCATCTTCAGAAAAACTTGAACTTGATGCATTTTTGTAAACTTCAAAAAAATAAAATTTAAACATTAAACTTGATTTTTGGGTTAAAGTGTATAGTGTAAAGTGTAGAATACAGGTGTTAATAGTTCATAACCTACAACTCAATATGTAGTATATTATCGATGTTATTATAATATGTACTGCAAACTTTACTTAACATTTAAAACTTACTTAACAAATAAAAAACACACAAATTGTGCAGATGATAATGTCCATATTCGAAAATACGAAGATTTAAAAATTTTTCAAACGGAAATTTGGCTTCACTTAGAGATGGTTCTCCAATGAAGACAAACAAAGCACTAATTTATTGCAATCCATTGCGATCAATAAACGCCAAGTGATTATGAAATCTGCTCGTCTACAAATATGGAGTACGGAATTTTGAATTCAAATTCATAACTACAGAGAATGTGAAAGAGAAATTGTTTATCTGAAAGAGACGCAATTTATCACCCATCACGTTCCAAAAAAAAGGTTGGGCAGATTCTTCTGGTCGCTGTACAATAAAAGATCCATAAAATAAAGAAAAACGTATTTCAATAATTCATGCAGGAACAAAAAATGGTTTTATATCTAATGCTTTAGCCTTGTCAAGCAAAAAGATTAAGGACTTCCGTGTCGACTATCATGATGAGACCACGTCAGAATTATTTAAGAACTGGTTTTTAACGAAGTTATTGCCAAATACACCACCAAACAGTGTAATTGTGATGGACAATGCCAGCTACCACAGTCGTAGGTTGAATAAAGTTCCATGTTCTAATGACACCAAACTTAGAATCCAGGAATATATGCTGGAAAATAATATAGATTATAAAGATAATTATTCTAAAAAACAATTAGTTGAAACTTTAAAATCATTTTCCATCAGAAAACAATATTATTGCGACGGTTTGGCGGAAGAAATGGGTCATATAGTATTAAGACTTCCTTCTTACTATTGCATGTACAATCCGAATAAACACATATGACATAAGATAAAAGCATCGGTAAGGAGAAGTAATGTTTCCCCTATCCGCCCACCCTAAATTCATTTGTGGTTCGTCTTGAATTGAATTAGAAATGGAGAGAATAGCAAATAGCAGCTGCAAAAATAGTCTTGCCCATGTTCTAAAGCTGGAAAGATCTTATATAAACCACCACCACCACCAAAACATCCATTATTGTGTAAAAAACTTCTGTTTTGAAGAGTTCTTCCGGGGATAAATTTAACATTACATCTTCTGTAGCTGTTTCATCGTGAAAAGTCTTCCTCTTTCTCGCACGGGAAGTGGAGAGTTCCGGTTCGATACCATAAGCATTTACAACATGTTTGCATTCAGACAATATCTTGTCCCAGTTATTTCTTAAGGCACTAAAATCATCAATTAGGCTCTCTATATTACTATTCTCAACATCCAAAGTAGAGTCCATAGTTTGAAGTAGTTGACTTCTGTAGTTGATGGGTACCAACACTTTCACCCAAATTGACGCCATTAGGATGCACTTGAAGGTGTTAAGATATTCTAAAACCCCATTGATTGTGGCTCTCGTTTTAACAGTTACGTTAAGATTCAACAATGATGAAACTGCCTCAATGATTTTGCCTATGTGTGCTGCTATTGGTTTCACACATTCTACTCTAGCACTCCACCTCGTATCAGACAATGAGTGCAGTGAAGAAGAAGTCAGGACGTAAACTCGTAAACAAACAGACGTCGCGCCAAGGTCAGCGTTTCTGCGAATCGTGTGACAGTGGCCGATAGAGCGAGCTTCCGATCAGGGGCTTCCACGCGCAATGTATTTCCCATATAATTTTATTAATTGTAACTTATGTAAAGAAATAATTTCTTGCATATTGCCTGTTCCAAATGCATAATATTCCTTATAATAATTTCATAATTAAAACCGCAAGCAAATTCAATCTGTTGTAAAATATTTTAATAAAAGGAATTTTTTTAAATTTGCTAACGGCCGGGCCCGGGCCCCCTTGGGCCCCGGTCCCCGGGGATTTTGCCCCCCTTGCCCCCCCTATGGTAGGGCCTGACTCTATTTAGAAATGATAAAGTTTTGTAAATTTTAGTAGACAATGATAAAGACCGGCTTTTAAACACACCTAACAATCGAATATGTAATGCAAATCGAAAATAAAAGTACAATCCTGTCTAGAGGCGATCCCCCGCTACCCTGCGGTAGACACTTATCGATAAAAAATATTAATGACTATTAGACCATTCCTCTTTACCAACCAGCTTTTTATTCGCCGAGGTTGGCCGCTATTTGATAGTATTACAACAAGTGAATTTATTTGAACATAAAAACAGATTACCATGTTTTAGCCCGTTTGACGATGAGAGTTTTCTGAATATAAGAAAATAATATACTCTAATCTTTTAGAGTAAATAAGTAATTAAAATATATAATTAAAAAAGATCATATTATAATACAGTAATAAAAATATTAAATATAAAATATGTAAATAAATACTAAATACTTTTCCAAACAACTACGCTTTTAATAAAATGTGAATCTGAATTTTTTAAAAATAAATTAAAATGTATAAAGCAATCATTAATTTGCGATAATTTTAGAAAACAAAAATTTAACCACACAGTGTGTAAAAAAGATGGGAACTTATTCTTAAATTGATGTCATTGTGTTTATTTATGTTTCTGATTAATTGAAATTACTAAATTAAAATTAATAAATAATTGAAAATTAAACTTTTTAATGAATTGAAATTATATTTGAAATGCAAATTATCAACGTAAAGAACAGGTTGCTTTAATTTTCCTATGTTCTCTCTTAAACGACCATTCCTCTTTACCAACCAGCTTTTTATTCGCCGAGGTTGGCCGCTATTTGATAGTATTACAACAAGTGAATTTATTTGAACATAAAAACAGATTACCATGTTTTAGCCCGTTTGACGATGAGAGTTTTCTGAATATAAGAAAATAATATACTCTAATCTTTTAGAGTAAATAAGTAATTAAAATATATAATTAAAAAAGATCATATTACAATACAGTAATAAAAATATTAAATATAAAATATGTAAATAAATACTAAATACTTTTCCAAACAACTACGCTTTTAATAAAATGTGAATCTGAATTTTTTAAAAATAAATTAAAATGTATAAAGCAATCATTAATTTGCGATAATTTTAGAAAACAAAAATTTAACCACACAGTGTGTAAAAAAGATGGGAACTTATTCTTAAATTGATGTCATTGTGTTTATTTATGTTTCTGATTAATTGAAACTACTAAATTAAAATTAATAAATAATTGAAAATTAAAATTTTTAATGAATTGAAATAATATTTGAAATGTAAATAAACAACTTAAATAACAGGTTGCTTCAATTTTCCTATGTTCTCTCTTAAACGACCTTTCCTCTTTACCAACCAGCTTTTTATTCGCCGAGGTTGGCCGCTATTGGAATACAGTAGTATTATTATTTTAGATTAATAAATTGTATTGGTATTTAAAGTTCTGAAGGTGTTTATGTTAGTAAAATAACGCAAAAATAGTATAAATAGACCAGATCGAAAAAGGTTATAATTTATATGTTTAAAAACAACTAAATAATTTTTTAAAAACGCACATTGTACCATAAAAAACGAACATTGTAACATAACATAATGAACGATGTATGACCGACATACATAAATCAATTACCGGAAATTAAATGAGTATACTTCAATTATCACCAAATTACTCCGATAAGGACTTTATTCTTCTATTATATTTTTATCGAGCGGTAGGAAATACTCCCAAATAACATAACGTTTTTTATAACTTGACAAAAATGTGGTTGATTTGTTAGTTGAAGTATCTTAAAAATGAGTTCTTTTTTAAATGTTTTTGAATACAAGGGTTGTACTCAGATTGTCTGTGCAAAAAAACAGAGTACACAATTATATTTTAGCTTAGCTAAGATTCTTGCACTATCACCATCGATGACGTTCTCTAAAGGCAAAAAGACACTGAATCAGATTCATAGCTTTATCGTAATAGTAATGATTCTATTAATTGGTTCAGATTTTGTGATTGTAACATTTTTGGATAATGGGCATAACACTGTGCCAAATACTATACTGATTCCTATTATTATTTACCATCTTAACTGTATAATAATTCTCATAGCTGGAAATTTTATAAAAAGATGTACTTGGTATAAATTTTGGTATTGTTTAAAACACATGGACGAACTAGGTGCAAATAGAATACCTATAGAACTCATTATTTATCATTTTTGGTACTGGCCAGTCGACGTAATCGACATATATTATTCTGTCCAAAACAGAATTGCAAAGGGCAAAGAACATGTTTTTCTAATAGGTATAACAAAGTATATGGCAAGTATAATTTTACTATTCTACTGTCATTTGGTTCTTTTATGTAGAGAAGGTTTTAAGCAGATGTTAGCACCATTCAAATCTTACCTTAAGAAAAACATATCGGACTTTGAACTGGAGTCGAAAGTAATACTTTTAAGTAGTCATTACAAAAATACACTTGAAGCGATAAATTGCATAAACAGCTTATATGGATTTTATATTTTGTTGTTTAGTTTATATTTTCTTATACAGTTTGTTAATGGAATACATTCGGTAGTAGTAGTTCCTAAAAATGCTAATTTTTTTGTTCTTTTTACACATATTCACCCGATGCTAGCAAATATAGTAAGTATTTTTATGTAATACCAATATATATATATATATATATATATATATATATATATATATATATATATCTATATATCTATATATCTAATATCTATATATCTATCTATCTATCTATCTATATATATATATATATATATATATATATATATATATATATATATATATATATATATATATATATATATATATATATATATATATTGTAGCATTTGTATTTTCTTTCGCATGTATTGAAATCATCTTGTATGTATTAAAACACCGAAATATAATTTTAATCCTTTTTGTGTCGCCGAGATTTATAAAAAAAGACATTTAAAATTTGTTTACATAACACAGATGGGTATTCCTTTGATCGATATGCCGCTTTGGGATATTTTGCGCGTCAAATAAACAGCAATATTCCCGTTTATATGCTTTGTTTATACCGAGTTTGGCGAATGATGTCACTGTACAATGGATCGCCGAAGTGGTCACTTCATTGTTTTGTCCGGATTTAGCTTCAAATTCGTTATTGTTTTTCGTTTTTTCTTTTTTGTCATGGAAATATTGTATAACGTGCCAGTAGCAGTTCAATGTATAGTTACAGTTTGAGGTTGGAAAAAGATTTTAAAGAGAGAAGACGCGGCGTGGATGGCCTGAAAGAACCACCAAATTTTGTTTGTAAAAATGTGAATTATACTCAAATGTAATGTGTCAATTTTTGTCTGAGTAATCACTGTTTTGTTTCGTGCTGTGTTTCACCTAAGGGATTTGTAAGACGGCGTTCCAAACAATTTTATAGATGTCCACATAGTTCCAAGCAGGAGCTTGAGTAATTTAAAAGCCAAGTTTTGAAGATTTCATAATCCAGTGCCCAGCTTCCATCCTCATTTTGTGGTCCCTGGTCATTCCAGACCATTTTTGCAGCTTGTGAGATGCATTTGTTTGTTTTGCAGTGAGTTTTAGGTCCAGTTCTAACCCCAGAACTTCTAAAGAAGATATAACATTCAGTGGAATCAGGTACTTTTTTTGTTAATTTTTTTTAAAGTAAAAATAAACATTTTTAATCAACAATCGCTTTCATGACAAGTTAAAAAAATGAAGTAAGTAAAATTATAAATATTAGGGAGTGGCTAACTGTCATATTAATTAGTTTTAATATTTAATCTTGACATATGACAGTTAGCATTATTTCTGGACATTTAGTACATACTTAACCATAAATTTTGATTTTTTTTGTATTTAAAAAGGTTAACCTCTATGCATGGTTCCATTTAAAAAGATATTTTTCATTTGTAATAATTTATTCTTGCTACAAAATATCGCCCATTAACAATTGTAAGTTCTTATAGTATCTCCAACTGATAGAGTTTGTAAACCGATAGAACCATTGTAAGACGTTTTTGTATTTTGTTATTATTATTTATATTTGTAACTGTTTATGGTGAGATAATAATAATGTAATTTTTCTTCCTAAACCAAGAGTATTATTTCCTTTAAACAGATTCTAATCCTTTCGATGTATTTTTTATAAAAGATAAACCTATCTTTCCATCCAGTAGGAAGATTCTTGTAAGCGGCGTCCATTTTAAATAGCTTAGGAACCTTCTTGTGTTGTTTTGTCCAGGAAATCCATGTAAGTACCCTTTTATTCACTTTTTGTAGTTACCCCATTCAAGTTCCTTGTTTTATTCACTTTCTCACGACCCATCTCTTCAAACAAACCAAGAGTAGCCGTTCGCAATCGTTCCGGTTTGTTTTACTTACCCTATCCCCAGCCCAGCAATTTCTGTCCCCAATTTTTAACCCACTCTATATATATATATATATATATATATATATATATTTATACATGTATATACATATATATATATATATATATATATATATATATATATATATACAGATTGAACGAATTTAAAACGGAACACACGATTTAATATATGTCTGTTTGAACTACATTTGAAATAGTGGACCAATATAAAACTTGGACAAAAATAAATCCATACCCGGTGATAGACATTGTATAAAATATCGTTCAACTATCTGTCTCCTTCAAAGGAAAGAGGAGCTTGCCGAATAGTCGGAGAGATAGAGCCGAAATTTTGAACTGATCAGTAATATGACATTTCTCTATTGGAATATATTCATTGTAACTGGGTTAAGACTTTGCTTTACAGGCGGACGCCGCTCGTGGTACAGGGGGTGGCTATACAGGGATGAAGTTGTCATGTTTTTTTCGGAAAAATTAACGATCGATAATATGGCTGAAAATTTGCCCAGAGTAAAATCTTGGTATAACTAGACGAAATCCCAAAGGACGGACGCGAGAGTGGATACATAAGGGGTGGCGGACAGGGGTGAAATTGCAATTTTTTGGGAAAAAATTAACGATAAGTAATATGTCCGCCATTTTCATGGCTCATTATTTAGTCCCTAAAAACTCTAAATCCAAAAGAGCGGACAGCTGGGTTGGTCAGAGAGCCATAAAACGGGGTCAAATGTACCACTTGCCTGCGCATTTTAGGTCTCGGTAACAATTTTCAAACTGATTTTATTATAATATTTTTATACCGATTAATTTGAAAATTCGTATGCTCACTTCTGTTACTATTCTGAAAAGCGTCAAGTAGAGTTTTCCTCAAAATTTTCCAAAAAAATTTCCGTAAATGAAACTTTTCGTAATTTTTTGAGGTAAAATCTAATTTGTAGAATCCTTTCGATTTTCTGTCATGATTTTTTCCAAATCATACCATGATTTTTTCCAAAAATTTTCAAACGATTTTTCCGATAAGAAAAAAAAATACTTTATTAGAAGTTAAGAATTAGAAAAACTTTCTTCATTTTTCTCACTCTCATTGATGTCATCACATTCATCATCTTCGTCACTTTCACTTTCAATATTCTCACATTCATTATCTGCTTCATTTTCAATTACTACTTCTCGAACTGATTCTGGCATCTGAGGTCCACTAAACCATTTGAATTTATATGTTTCATCTTCAAACTCCCAACCATGTTCTTCAACAATCAATTCTGTTGGTACTTTTTTATGAGCATTTGTCCAAATATTTGAAATATAATGAGCTCGGAGTAGATGTTGGTGTAATTCATCTTGACATGGTGGTAAGCTTGAAGCATCGAAATTTTTTAGTTTTTTTTTTAAATGCTCGTTCACATCATGCAACTTATACTGCCGGTTAAATAGTGAAAATCTGACATCGTTTACTTTTCTTTTTGGAATTGTTCTCGTCAGTCCTGTTCCATATAAGTGACATATGAAAGTTTCTAAGGTTTCAAAAACTTCATTACAATCGAAGTCAGTTTCACCAAGTTGAATAAAAGCATCTTGATACTTATTACATTTAGCGCATGCGTCTAGAATTACTGATCTAAATGGAACGCGCATCATTATTATTTTAATATTTTAAAATAATAATGATGCAAAATTAATGTCCAAACAGAATTTGTAAAATTATAATTAACTAATGAAAAAAAAATTCAATCAATTTGAAAGTTAAAAAAAATATTGAAAATATCTACAAAGTAAATTCCAAAACTTAAAAAATTGATAATTCCACTATTAAATTGATTTTTATTAATAATTATTTCTAAAATGTTAAAGAAATTCTACAAATTGAATTTTACCTATTGATAAATAGAAATAATATATTTTGTATTTGATTATTAATGTAATAATAAATCAAATTTTTCTTACATCTGAACAACCATTATTTATGCAATATAAATTTAA